>NC_139717.1:37753770-37782640 GCF_964188405.1 Protomyctophum parallelum | reverse complement strand
ATGTCATTTCCAAGACCGTCTTCACCAGTTGAAATAATAATAATATAGCTTATTCTGGGCCAGATCTGACTAGTTATGATAGTGATTCAACGGATGGAATTCAATGGCCCAAACCACACCAAAGGGTCGAGAAGGTTTTAGCGTTAACTCCTTGCAACCGTTTGGACCCAAGGAGTTGCATGGTGACCCTTTGGTGTGGTTAGGGCTTTAGAGTGCATGGGCAGAATTTATGTTGATTGAAATCAGGTGGCTATAGGACTTTTTACTGTCAAATACAGTCGGTCTGTGTTGTATAAAGTACCACGATCGTTCGTTCGTGTAATTTGGACATCAGCCAAGAAGTGGTATCATCGTCCAGTTAAATTAGGCCGCTGACTACATGTGGTGATTCGAAGGTTGGGCATTAATCCATGATGTGTTCAACAATCTGTGGTTTTCCTCATTCGCACAGATCATTGCAGACACTCCAATCATGTGCAGGTAACCCATTCTGAACGGGCACCCATTTTGGTGTCAGCATCATGTTATGCTTTAGCTATTGAAAAATAGCAGATCTACAAGCTCATATCGCGCCACCGAGTGGCGCGATACGAGCTTGTAGGTCTGCCATTTTTGAAAAATCAAAGAACGACTGACATTTTTAGAATCTGATCTCAGGTCAGAATGGGTTCATCAGACCAGTGTGTGTCCAGTGGAAAACCTCGTATGAATCTGATCTCAGGTCAGAATGGGTTAAATATACACACTGTAGTTCACGCATCTCAAGATCTGTCATAACCGCCTGACTTCAAACTCATCATGCGTGACGTGACAGCGACTCGGCGATGACCCGAGGGACATTTACATGCCTGGGGTCGAGCTCACAATGCGTCGATGCGACCTGTTACTGTACTGTGAGCTGATACTGTAGTTGTGCTATTTTGGGGGTGCGGTAAATCAGGCTTTAACCCATTCTGACCTGAGATCAGATTCATACGAGGTTTCCGCCGGACACACACTGGTCCTGATGAACCCATTCTGACCTGAGATCAGATTCTAAAAATGTCAGTCGTTCTTCGATTTTTCAAAAAATAGCAGACCTACAAGCTCGTATCGCGCCACTCGGTGGCGCGATATGAGCTTGTAGATCTGCTATTTTTAAATAGCTAAAGCATGACATGATGCCGACACCAAAATGGGTGCCCGGTCAGAATGGGTTAAACTACGACGTAAAAAGGAACATAAAACTGAACGGGCAGAAATAAAATAGACCCTTTAATCTACAGTATATTCAGGGTAGCGACTAGGCAATCTTCAGTCACATTCAGAATTCATAGAAATGGGAATAACCTCATGCACTATGTGCTTATAGTTCCATTTAGAAAAAGAATTGCTAATGCGTATAGCCTGGTGTTTGAAGCCTTGCTCTGTGTGGTGGAGAGGTGATTTGTGTGCTCCAATAAGCAAGTGGTGCACTAATATTAAATGACTTTCATTTCTCAGGGAACTTACTCTGCGGTGCGAGTAAGTTACTTTGTAATTCTCAATCCAATATGCAACCTTGATTAACCCATTCTGAACGGGCACCCATTTTGGTGTCAGCATCATGTTATGCTTTAGCTATTTAAAAATAGCAGATCTACAAGCTCATATCGCGCCACCGAGTGGCGCGATACGAGCTTGTAGGTCTGCTATTTTTGAAAAATCGAAGAGCGACTGACATTTTTTTAATCTGATCTCAAGTCAGAATGGGTTCATCAGACCAGTGTGTGTCCGGCGGAAACCTCGTATGAATCTGATCTCAGGTCAGAATGGGTTAATTTTCAATAAACAGTAAAAGGCAGTGAGTGTGCGTGGGTGCCATCCTCCCTTGCTGTGCTTTCATTTTCACTTGCCTCTCAATCACAAGCACTAAACACCATCACACGTGCACGCTTACACACACGCGCAAACTTGCAGCTCTCTCTCAGCATACACATACACAATCACATGCACTCTGAGCTCGGCAGACCAGTTTTTTTCCCTGTTTATACTGTAAGCTCATAACTCCTTCAGTGCTTTCATTTGCTGTATAATTTACACCGGTCCTGATGAGGGAGGGCTCTATAATTCACACACACACACACACACACACACACACACACACACACACACACACACACACACACTGATTATTTTAGCTGTAATTCACATGGCTGCACTCAGTCCAACCATGCATGGATGGATGGATGAATGGATGGATGGATGGATGGCACATAAAATAGGCTTTTAGCTAAGGGTGCAATAGTTAAAATAAATCGTAAATGGTGCATTTATATAGCACTTTTATCCAAAACGCTTTACATAGATTGTGCATTACATTCACCCATTCCCATACACACTTTCACACACCGATGGCAGAGGAAACCATGCAAGGCACCAACCTGCTTATTAGGGGTTCAGTGTCTTGGTCAAGGACACTTTGACACTACAACTCAGGAGGAGCCCGGGATCGTGCTTGCGGTCCCATACGCAGGGGCGGCCTTAAGGATCGGGAGGCCCCGTTCATGACGTCATCATTTTAATAATTCATAATTCAGTCAGATAATTATAATTCTTTTGTGCATTATCGGACTTCAAAGCATGAACAGCATACAGCACAGCCAAGTAGAGAAATACACAAAAGCAGCTTGATTAAACAATTATTTTACTTTGTCTTGAATTACTGTAAGGTATAACTGGGAGGCAGCATAAACTCTCAGCGGAAGTTCCAGACCCACAGGCCCAGGATGCCGGCCTGGTTCCGGCGAGCTGGCCCGCATCCGAATCAATTGAGAAATGACAGCTAAATCTACATTGAGAGTCCAGCATTTACAGTATATATGAAGCCTCAAGGTCAATGAGCAATTCCAAAATTTTGCAACTTCGGAGTTGTAATTCCAAAATTTTGCAACTTCGGAGTTGTAATTCCAAAATTTTGTTTAGCGGTTTTGTTAATTATGGTTTCACTGTGAAGCAGGATAAGTTATTATAAACCTATGTTGGTTTTGACTTTTTTTTTTTTTCGGTCAAAGAACTGCCTGAAGTCTTTGACATAAACGTTGCCAATAAAGTTCGTATTGCAAGTGCAGACGGTGTGTGGCACTTTATATGCATTTTTATGAATACATTGAGCCCTGCCTACGCACCCGCCTCAGAGCATACTGGTGTGCATAAGACATTGTTGCCTATTATTTTGTATAAACGAAATGTTATAAAATCATGATTTTCAATACCATACGTATAGGCAGCGAAAACACTCGTTTTCACCATATATAGGCTATATGGGGCATAAAAGGAACACGGACAGACTAGCCTGGCCAAGCCATTTCTGGTCTAGAGGGCGGATATGCCTCTGGGATCACGGCAGTGGATCATATTGGTTCACTGATCTGAGCGCCCCCCCCCCCCCCCCCCCCCTCTCTGCAATATAGTTCACATAGACATATAAAGGTAGACGCCTCTTCCGGCTCCGGGGCGTCTGTATCTCAAAGAAAGGCAACATGGAGGCAACGGGAGGCGATGGCGATGCGTGATTGTATTGCATTGGCCATAGCTATAGCTTTCCCGAGATTCCTTTGCGAAGCATAGCGGAAGCAAAACGAAAGAACGGAAGGGGTCAATCAGAGGCGCGTGCCTTCAATATTCTGCTATGTTTTTTATATCTATGGTAGTTCACTCCTAGACAGGAAATGTGGCTCGTTTCATTTCTTTTTAAAACGAAAGGGCCTGCGGTGTCCGAAGCTACAGACAGACACAGAGAGATAGACAGACTGACAAGTACAGTGCCAACAGTAACAAAGGGTATTACGTAACTAGGAGGGACATAACTAGACCGGTGCCCTACAGGCACCAGTCTACTGTAGTTATGTTTAAAAACGTTTTTCCTTTTTCTTTTTTTTGTTCTTCTCTTGTCCAAATGCTCGCCGTCCCCCATGTGGAACAAATCTCTTCAATATGGCGAAGAACTAACATTTTCACATGAAAGAAGCATATGGACACACATACACACCACTGAATGTCAGCGTCGTAATAATGTCTCTCCTCTCTGGGGCACTGACAGAGTTCACCACGTCTTAATAGCCAGCCAGACCGAGCAAATTTAAGCTGTACAGTGTGCTAAAGAATACTGATGAGCATAAGTTACTGTCCCCATGCTCATTTTCTGATTCGTTGAGCACGACCCGCTGAGGTCACCCCGGTCCCTGGGGGTAAGGGTGTAATAATTATCCAGAAGGTTGGAATGACATGATTCCTATCATCTTTTTACGGTGGCTCTCTAAAATCTGCTCTTTTGAAGATAAATGTGCCATCTCAATCATACGGAGATGCTCAAATCAAATCTCATTACACTGTAAAATCATCAGTGTTTAAGTGAACTCAGAGACCCCTTTTCCACCGGTTGGTTCCCAATGGGAACCGGTTCAGTTATTTTTGGCTCTTAGTCCATGAGTCCATGAGTGATAATGTGAAAGGTTTGTGTTCAAATAAATAAGAGCTGGACTGCTGCTGAACTGCCTTTTCTTGGACAGAACAGCATGAAAACATTTGCCAGCCAAAAGTTTAAGCCTATTCTTTACTATTCCCTCGCCTGTGCGGGCCTCACACTCTCTGTGTAATTGAATCAATAAACGGGATTTAATATCTAGCGAATCTTTAGCCGCCAAACCTGCCCCCTGGAGAGGATCTATAGGAGAGGAACTATAGGCTCATGAACTAGGATCGTGTCTCCAAAATGTTTCCTCATGGGTCCATTCAGCCTTCACTCATTTTCTTTTAAGTCTGTCTTCTGTAAAGCTTTCAAGCAGAGGGGAGAGGATTTCAGGGTTTAGTCCATCCTGAGATGTTTTTATTTCATGGAATGCCGGCCCTCCCTTTTAATTAGAATTGATTGAAACAAAGTTGTTAAGTATATGTCTGCAGGTGTTATTATTGTTTAACTATTGAAAAGCGTAAGGGCTTGTGACTAAATAATATCTATACACTGGATCCATTGGAACTCAAGTTATTAAAGGTATATTCAGTGATTTCACTTAATTCAAATATCACTTATTTTTTTGTTTTGTTTTGATAATCCTCCCTACTATAGAGTGTGCTGGCCATATAAGGAGTTCCTCCCTGTCCCCAGTTAACCCCTGGGGGTCAAAAAACCTTAGGTTTCGTTTTTGACTCTCTATCCTGATTGGACGAAAGGCTGGGTCCCACAGCCAAAAACGAAACCTAAGGTTTTTTGAGTGAAATCACTGAATATACCTTTAAGTTTCTCCATTTCCTGAAATGCAATGGTTTTGGACATTCATTCTCCATCCATCCAACAGCGATGATATATTCCTTGTAAAAATACCCACCCCTGAAATCCATCTAGCCTCTTTTTCCTTTACTCTATCCTTTAATTAAGGAAGTCTGAACAGCACAGAGATTACAGCTAGAACAGTTATCACTTCATGCAATGCTGATTTATAAATAATTAACCCGTTTTTAAGGGGCAGTCGGTTCACCGCTGTTGGGATTGCTATAGTAACCACTCTGGTTTGATGTGGTGTGTGTAGCGACGCAAGTTTTAGTCCAAAGTAGCTTTGATAATTAACACACGTCAAGAGAGGTGATTTTCTTTTATAACTGTAAAGCAACACCATTAAAATTTAAATAAACAAACATTATGTAATGTGAGCAATGTGACGTGAAACATTTTGTGGAATTATCTATTTACAGGAGTTTCCGCTCACTTCATCCACACTGTAAAGTCTGTTTCATGTTCATGTAGAGCAGTGGTTTTCAACCCTTTTTGTATCAAGGCCCATTATTTATTAGGCATTTTGAGCCACGGACCACTATTTTATGACATTTAGCCTCGCAGATCTAAACAAAAAACATTTTGTTATCGTTGGATAAGATTTTGTCCACAATTCCATGCTGTATTGAAACATTGATCAAAATAACAATTATTCTACATTCTCTAATTGTGTAGAATTCTTGTAAATGAAGTAATGCAGATGTTTAACAATAATTTAACTCCTGAGAGTGTAAAATGAAACCAAATGGACCCATAAGGGTCCAGATGGTTACCAACTCTACATCATTCAGCTGGGCACCACCTGGAACCCCCTCAAGGACCACTGTTGGTCCCCGGACCACTGGTTGAAAACCATACAGGATTGCGTCATCATATCAGAGTGGACATGTTTGTTAAATGTTTCAAGGTAGAACAATGTGGCCCAGGCCGTAGCGTAACGGTCTGGGCACCGGACTGGTAATCCAGTCGCAGTGTGCCGCGGGTTCGACTCCCGGACCCGACACGGCCTTTACTGCATGTCATCCCCCCATCTCTCTCCCGTTTCCTGTCAGCCTACTGTCTGTCCCTTCAAAAAATCAATAAAAGGCGTAAGCCGCAAAAAAATATCTTAAAAAAAAAAAAAAAGGTAGAACAATGCACTGGGGCTGTAATTCTGGTGTTGCTTATCATCGATCAGCTATGGCAGTGGTTCTCAAGTCTTTTCATGTCCCCATCTGAACATGTTTTGGGGCCCTCATACAATAGATACATAAATGTATGTTGAAAGGTTAAAACCAACGTTTCACATTTTCCCCATATGTTTTAGAATAGCAGATACAAGCTCACCGTGACAGTCCATTGTGAGCTTGTAGATCTGCTATTTTCAAATGGCAATGTATAGTGTTTACTGTTCCGGGTGGGTCAGTAGCCTCATAGCTTCATTTGATTGGCTTCCAGGTCATATATGCTGCTGAGTCTATAGAGTACCGAAGTCCTGATGTCACTCTTTCATCACCTGAACATTGGTTCATCTTAAAATCATCTCAGCACTGTAGTCCAAAAGTAAACAATCTGTCTCTGTGTTATTTTCGGGGAGGTGGCTCGTTCATTTATGATAGTCAGTCACTTATAGGCCTATTTGATGCAGTCTGTTTCTGGCGAAAATGTAACTAATTGGTTTCAGTTGGTGCTATTACGAGATGAATGTCGCAAATCTGTTTACAAAGTTCGTAAAGTCGGAAATTTCCTACAAAATGTCAGAATATTGCCCTGCACCCCCTTTTTGTCTTTTTGTTTTTCTTTCACCAAGATGGTCCTAATATGCCGTCATATTCATATGCACACGAGTAAAACTACCGGGATCATTTGTTTATTTTTGGAACACAGTTCTAATTTGAGTTTTGACGCAATATAAAAAAAAAGGGAATTCAGAATGTGGAGAAAACACAGGTAGGATGTGTAAATTACACTGAAAATTAGTTTGATTACTCAGTGTAATTTCGAGAATAAACAAAACTTGAATGAACATCAGACTTCGGTGCTCTACAGGAGCCACAGTGATCCCATGTGGATCCCGAAATTCACAATTCCACTTGATTACATTTTTGATTTTTGATTGGCTCATGCCAGAACATCCCCAAAATAGGGACACCAGGTCGAAAGTGCTTGAGGAATGTAATTCAAATTCCAGACATGGAAAGGGCTGTTTAAACCTTTTGTTCTTTGTTGTTGTCGTTTTCTCAACTTAGGAGGAATATTTGAATCCATTGAGAGCGGCCCCTCTGGAGCAGAGGAACTAGCCTTTAAGTTTGCCTTGAACACAATCAACAGGAACCGAACCCTCCTCCCCAACACCACTCTCACCTATGACATCCAGAGAATAAACATCTTTGACAGCTTTGAGGCCTCCAGGAAAGGTGAGATATTTGTGCGCTATAGGCTATACAATCTCACACTCCATCAGGTTTGTGACGAATTGAACTTGCACTGCTCATAGATGAAAAACCATTTCTTTGCAAAGTAGGCCTACATTTTTAAGAAGCATGACAAAAATCATTGGCACCTATTTCTTTCTGTTGCTATTTGCAAATTTCCCTTGAATGCATTCGGTTAACTAAATAACAGAATGAAAATGTTCTGTTGGATTGAAGCGCTGCAATTGTACAAAGAATCCTTAAACATCCTTAAAAACAGCAATGGATTACGTGCTGCTTGTTTGATTATGAATGACATGAAATGGCTTTTGGAAATGTAGATGTTAATGTATTTTAACTGTTGGTACAGTACACCTCCCTTTATCACTATCTTTCTCCCTTCCTCTCTCTTCCTCCTGCCGTCAGCGTGTGACCAGCTATCCCTGGGGGTGGCAGCCATCTTTGGGCCATCCCACAGCTCATCGGCCAACGCGGTGCAGTCCATCTGCAATGCCCTGGGCGTGCCCCACATCCAGACCAAGTGGAAGCATCAGGTGTCGGACAACAGGGACTCGTATTATGTCAGCCTCTACCCGGACTTCTCCTCACTCAGCAGAGCCATCCTGGACCTGGTGCACTTCTTCAAGTGGAAGACCGTCACGGTGGTGTACGACGACAGCACAGGTACAGGTACAGTGGGTGTCGACTATGTATTTATTTATTCATCTAGCAGAAATTGTATCAATTGTGCATGTGTTGGTAGTAGTGATGGTGATGGTGACGATTCCGGAATTGAGGACCGTGCGAAAAATAACTATGCAAACTCCCAGCCATGTCAAATGAAAGTACTGTATGGCAATGTCTGAAAGAGGGAGAGATAGAAAGAGGCAGAGAGAGAGACACACCGAGAGAGACAGCGATATAGAGACCGGCTTTCTTCAGAGTTTTTGTATCCTCCTGTCAACTTAGCTTAGGAATCAATAGCTTAACGTTCCGCCTCAGTCCTCCAGGTGAATCCCATGTCAGTCTTCCGTGAGAGTGAGCAAGAGTGTAGTATTAGGGTGGGAGGGGAGGGGCATTTCCTAGAATGACCATATGTCACTTAAGATCAATGCCATTCAGAAGTTTTGTGTGGTAGTGGCTGCCATCAATAAACACAGACATTCATCCACTGAGTTATGTCATCTTGACAAGATGACATAACTATCAACTTCATTATGTACATTGTATGCATTTTACAAGACGAGTGATCCTTTAGCTTGAGTGCTGTTACATTTGTGTGGTTTAGAAGTTAAAGTGAGAAGTGCAAGGAATATTGAGTAAGCTGTGAGCATTGCCAGCCGCCGGCGCTGAGAGAGCAAGCTGTCCCCTGTCCACGTACTGTAAATTCAGTTGTCCTCAGATTATTGGCGACAAAGTCTTTCAGGCAGTTGAGCAGCTGACTCTTACTGCAACCAGCTTGA
The DNA here is from genome assembly GCF_964188405.1 of Protomyctophum parallelum. Lineage (NCBI taxonomy): Eukaryota > Metazoa > Chordata > Actinopteri > Myctophiformes > Myctophidae > Protomyctophum > Protomyctophum parallelum. Next base: position 37,773,494 of record NC_139717.1, on the reverse strand, counting down.
AATTAAATGCTGCATTTACACGAGAAAAACATTTAACTTGCTCTGCGCTGCTTGGATGCCAGACGTGACAAATGCTTCCCTACTCGATACAGAGCAGTTCCTCTCCTTCGCCCTACCATACAAGAAAACACCCCAGAGACCATTACTCACCTGAGCAGAATTATCCAGTCATGATTCAGAGTCTCACTACATGCAGTACGTCCTCTGCCCCCTGTCCATCAGAGATGCAATGAGTCAGTCCAGACTCCACATTGCTTCCAGTACTCCATGATGATGATGACCCTAAAACATACATTCCTAATCCAGATGCATGGACCGTTAGTCCAGCAGGCTCCCCGACAGTGAGTTGTTGTTATTCGTCTATAGTAGGCTACTCAATTTCTCTGACTACGTGGCTTTGCGTGCGGTTAGGGTTAGGGTTAGTAATGCGCCGACTCGTACCGACGCGTTGGTTGGAATAATGGCAAGCCTGTCATCGTTTCAAGTTCAGTCTCTGAAGTCACAGTTTCACACTGTATAGTCTTTGTAGGATAAGCCTAAGCCACTCCCTATTTTTTGTTGTTTATCTCATTATAATTCACTCATTCTTCCTACTCTAAGTTCATAGTAGAGTTCATGGAATTACAAGTTAAATAGATAAAGAGATAAAAGTTCATGCATAAGTGTATTTAATTTTGTAATGTTAGTCTAACTTTACCAACCGTAGACTGGGGAAGAACTGGCGCCGAGCTGCAGACAGGCCTGGCTTTTGTAGGCTCATCAGGTGATTGCAGACGACATCCAGGTGGGGAGATTGTAACAGGGAGAGAGGTGCTCTGGAGTCCTCTGGTGGCGCTAAAGTGCCCAGAACACCCACAGCACTAACACTTTTCTACTAAAATAGTCACTGTTCCTTGCCTGCCAAATACAGAGCCAGTAAGCACTACAGGATTCTGTCAGTTAATGAGGAAGCCATACATTATTGTGAATGAGGATGCGGGCTGAACAGAAACGTCTTGTTGCAGGTGAGATATCAAAAAGTGGGTTGACAGTGACACATGAAGTAGTATATAACCAGGGAGTATTTTCATAGTGGAAAGTGTTTCTCCACAATGTTTGGTGTAGTAATGTCCTGCTTAGCACTGCAGTAGCCTAGCAGCTAAAGCTAACGTAGTGACTGCAGAGCATGCTGCAGAGGCCCCAAGTTGCTACTGTGTGATTCTACAGTATTTTGTGAAGAATTAATTAATTTCAACAAATTCAACTCACTGTAATGGTATAGAACCAACAGAATTATTTGGGGCACGTTCTTAAATAGCGCAGTGAGCGCACTGTCATAGTGTCATGTGTTTTTGTTATTTTGTTAAAACGAATTTGTGTTTGTGATGACAGCTAGGCCTATGTATTATCCTGTTTATGTCAAGTCACAGTATACAGTAGGCTACATGTTGCTGATGATGCAGTCTGGACAGTGGACACAGAGTGGTGTAGACGAGTGGCGTCATTGAGGTGGCAGAAAACAGTGCTTGGGCGCTGTTCATGCCGCCCTGGAGTGTGACATGCTGGAGTTTGAAATAAATTGTTTTCAACGAGGGCGGCGCAAATATGAGCAATTTTAGGCATGTGTAAATTTCTAAAAAAAAGGGATTTAAGATCATTAAAGCTGGGCTGTTGCCTGAGTCCAGTGCATTCTGCCAACTTCTGGTCCAGGACTTTGTTACACTTTGCCAATAGAAGTCTATGTAGAAGACTAGAGTATCCGTTCACTTCATTGGACTGGCCCAATGAAGTGAACAGAGTTGTCACAACTCTCATCTAATCGGCGCTGGCTAGACGGAAACGTGTCTTAATAGATTGTTTGTGTTTAACTGTCTTGTAGCAGTTCCAGAACGTCCAGTAAAATGAACAAATCAAATCACACTGATATGAACTCAGTCATTCATTGAAGTGTGTAACATCTACACAGTATTCAGAAAACGGTCAAGAGGACAGAGATCAAACAGGCATAATCAAGCACTATTATGCACACAAGCTCGACCAACTGAACATCGAGCCTACAGAGTAATTTAATGTACCATAACAGAGAGATTAAGTTGAAAACCTGTTGAAAGTAGATGTCATTGTAGAAAGCTACAGGTCTGCACCAGTGGTTTTGCTGTGCAAGACAAACTGCACAATTGCACAGGAGTAGGAAACTCTGCGGTGACAATCGCGGTGACAATACCCTCTCCCCGGAGTTGATGAAGCACTGTAGGCCCTATGCTACGTATGTCAGGCTCTGCTTGGTTCTCCCCAATGGCGATATTGGCGAGTTGAGCTCAAAGAGAAAGACAGTGGAGAGAGAGAAAAAACATTCTCAAAACAACAGGCAGTGGAATTTATCACTTTAAAATTGTCAATGTGACTCTCCAGACACATGCCAACTCTTCATGACAATTTATACTTGCTGCATCTTTGTAGTGTTTGTGTAGCTGCGTCGTAAATGTTGTGAATCTTGTCACCATCTCATGTCTATTAGAGATTTTAACTCGCACAGTGACAAGTACACTGACAGCACATGACTAAAAGAAAAATACAAACGTTGAGAGGAGATCCATCTTTAATTAATGTGGGGTCTCTGGTGTGTGTCTACTGTCTACTACCAAAACAAATGTGAAATTTGACAACCCACTAATGTTGTGGGCTGGCTATTTTTTATTGGAACTCTCTTTGGTCTTCTCTCCTTTTGGCTCTTGTTGCATTTCACATTATGATAGACACATCTCTCTTGTTAAGCTTTTCAGATGTTTATCAAATATATTTTTCATTTTGAATATTGTTTTAGATTATTGATTTTTGTAAATGATAATTGGTTGCCCCTCCTTAGGTACCCTGATTTGAAGACTCACCTCTCTAAATACAGATTATTCTATGCATCATTGCGATTCCCCAGCCCAGCATTATTCCTTCTCTTTGCTCTCTTCTCTCTGTTTCCTGTAACTCTACTATTATATCCTATCTAAATATTTTTATAGCAAAAACTGCCCCCCCCCCAAAAAACAAACAAACAAACAAACGAACATACAGTAGCAGTTGAAATTGTTATAGTCACAGTTTTCCTGCTGTATGTCTTAATGATCAAGACTAAAATACAGAGCTCCACTTAGACTGTCCTCCCTGTCTTGCAGCGTGCCTCTAGCTAACATTTCAGGGGATGACCATCTTACCACCATCGGCGCCTGTGCTGGACGACGCCCCTGGGAGCAGTCCCACTCGGCACTCGTTTGCCTCCCTCGGACTCATCTCACAGTCCTCTCCAGCTCATTTCCTTCCCTCGTCTAATCCAACACCTCAATGCTCTGATGCACCCGTCGTGATTGTTCTGATGACATGCCAGAGGTCCTTTTTTAAAAGTTTGCATGACAGGGGCGAGTTTTGAGCTTCGACGTCTCCTCTAGGGAAGTGTCTCCGCTGTAACTCACCGGGAGACCCCAAGAGTGTCTAACAGTTGGTATGAGACTTCCATCCCTCTCAGCCCTGTCCCAGGCCAGTCCCTGTAATCACACGGCTTCATGCTCCAGGGCCTCAAGTGCCACTGATTGGAGTCTATCTGACGGCTGGCAGGAGAAACTATCGGAGGGGATAAAATATTCACACTTGGCCGTCGGGGGATCCAACAGAAAGTCTGAAGGCATTAGGCCAGAGCCTACAAACATCCACAGAGTGTATCCCAAAGGCTGAGCTCCCCGCCCTGACAGATTTTTATTTATTTATTTTTGCCAAAAAAAACACTCCTCCGGAGTATCTATCTACCTATCTACCAGGATTACTTGAGGGGAGATCCGGAGGAGCGTCGGGGGGCGACATGCTGCTCTGCACAACAAGGCCTGCACATTCCTATTTCACAACAATCTTTCTAGAACCCCTGGGAGACTGAGCCCCACTCACAGTTGGACCAATAAACTGCACACACTGCACTTCATCTATAAAAGAAAGAAAGAAAGAAAGAAAGAAAGAAGCTGAGCCATCTTAAAGAGGTCCTACAGAAAGAAAAAGAAAATCCTATCTACCTCTCCAAACCATCCTCTCTCCATCCATTTTATATCCATGACAAGTAATCATTTCTCCCATCAATCTGGGCCCTTTCACGCCTGGTCTCTGAAGTTCTCTTTGGAGAGAAAAAAAAGTCATTGTAATCTCAGCACAGCACTGCAGAACAAGAGAGAGAGAGGGGGGGGGGGGGGGGGGGGTAGAGAGGTAGAGAGAGAGAGAGCTTTCTACCTGACAGTGTGAGGGGGGGTTGAAAGGTGAAGATAGTAGCACTATGTGATGGCACACAGTCACAGTCACAGTAGGTCTCCCTTTGGGGAAGTAGACAGGCAAACAGAGCCCTTTTCTTATCAGAACAGATCTGAAGTGCATGTGAGAGGGGCGGCATAGACCCTGGCTTTCCATCAAGATGAAATTGGATCTATTCAGTGCTATTACTGGTTACAGCCTTGTGTGAATCCCTCATACAGTAGCAAGGATGACATTTCTGTACGAGGGTGTTTGGGGTGCTTTCAGTATAAAATAATGTGATGCGTTCCGATGCGTCCGTGTTAAATTATGTTTATAGGACTGTAGTACACTCTGTGCTTGCTTGCTTGCTTGCTTAAGTGGAAGGATCAATTGCCTATAAGCTTTTACAACCTCCCTCGCCATCACCATTACTTCTAAAACTGTGAAAGATTTACTCCCATTAATGCTGCATCTTTTGAAAATAAGATATAAATCTGCAAGCTTCAGTGTTTCCTTTCAGCACATGTCATTGTGTCTGCAGGGCTCATTCGACTGCAGGAGCTGATCAAGGCTCCGTCACGATACAACATTCGCTTGAAGATCCGTCAGCTGCTCGTCGAGACCAAGGATGCCAAGCCACTTCTAAAGGAGATGAAGAAAGCAAAGGAGTTCCACGTGATCTTTGACTGTGGGCATGAGATGGCCGCCTGGATACTGAAACAGGTTTGATGCCTCCTGAGGTGTGCCCTTATCATGAACCATGGAGACTCATTAGTTTGACTTTCTTTATAAATGCAAGTGTACTGTAACTGTACTGTCTCAATTAAATTCTAATCCCAAATTGAATGAGAATAGGGCATATGGTATCATGATGAAGATAAAAGCCCATTTCTAAATGGGCTGAAATTAATTCTGAAATGAATCTGCGACTACTCCAGCAGTAATGACATACAGTATAGCATTGCTACAGTATGTCATGTTTTGTCTCATATACAAGATTTTAAGATTCGCAGGAATCTCACAATCAATTAGTTTCCTCTAAAGAACCCTGTATTATGTACTTCTTCTCTAAATCTGAATCATTCCGATTTAGATAGCTAATTCCTACCCTATCTCTTTTTGAGGGACGCTAGCCCCTCCTATACAGCTTTAATGTATGTGTTGTCTGAACAAAGAAAATGCCATAGACAATGAACGGAGAATTTACGTCATATGTGTCTGAGCAAATCGGCATATGTATGTCGGTGGGAACCCTTGGCCAATAAGGGACCACCATGGTTGCTCTCCATTGTGCAACATCACAGGCATTTAGACGTCACTCGCCTGGTCCAGGTTCGCAGAAGTTTAATTTTAAATAGTCTCATATAAGCATTGTGATCCAAAAATAAATAAACTGTCTCAGCGATATTGTCAGTGTCTCTGTATCGTCTGTTTCTAGCGAGAGAATAAAAAGAGGCTTTGCGTTGAGTTGTTAACATCAGTCTGAATGCACAGATCGGATCTTATCACTTTGGATTTGAATCGATGTGACTGCAGTCTAAATCCGGCCTAAGGCCTTGCAGTCACATTCATTCGGTCAAATCTGATTTATTTCTCAAATCTGATCTTTTGACCCGACCATTCACACATTTTCAAGTGACCAGATCTGATTTGCGTGTTCAGACTGGCAGCCAAATCCAGCCTGAATCAGATCTGTGCCACATCCAGATTGGAATCTGGAATCTTGATTTGTTTAAATAAGTCTAAATGCAGTCACATACAAGTCATGGAATCTGATTTAGATCAAGTTGTTGCATTCAGTATAAATGCATTCAGCCGAATGTTGTTGGGAGCGTTTTACTCATTGCTGGATGTCTGAATAATACCATTTATTTTATTAAAATGTTGACATATGATTGCTTATAGCTACTTTAAAAGTAAAACATGTTCTTCTCTTTTCAGTTAAAGGATGCATTTGCATGAATGTTTTACACTAATGTGCTTTTATATGAAACCATTCAGCTGCTTCTCTCCTCCCCGGGGTACATTTCGCTAAATCTTAAAGTGTTATTTAACAGGGTGTAATAAAGAAAGTGTTGAAAGGAAGCATTCTGAAGCTTTGTCCTTGCTCGTCTTTCCTCTCTGTAGGCTCTGGCTATGGGGATGATGACAGAATACTATCACTACATTTTCACTACCCTGGTGAGTTCTCCAGCTCCTCAAAGGCCTGTTGACTTATAAAAATATAATAACAATCTAATTTGATATGCTCTCTGTATTGCATTGACTATACGCCTACGGTGTTATGGAGTCGTTTGATGATGTGTAGGCTACTAGTACAATTCTCAGTGTTAATTTAACTCGGAAGATAGATAATTGACATTCACGATTTTATTGTTTGTGTGAATACATATAATTGAGGCAATCCATGTTCACATCCATACATTGCTGAAAACATGCAATCAGTCTGCCTTACAATATAGAACATTTTCAAGCCAGGAATTACATTTGAGTAATTTAGCTCACTAAGCCTAAGCTAATAGGCAAAACAAACGGGTCGCAATGTGAACCGTTGAGAGCTGCTATTTTCACTATATTTGTTCATTATAATAAAGTACTTTTCCCTTCTTTGAGTCAAAAGTACAATATATCAGCCTTTGAAATGTAGTGGAGTCAAAGCAATCCAAGTACCGTACAGATGCTAAGTAAATGTACTCACTGTTTCCATATTATCAACTAAACTACTTTTGTTTCTGCTCTGAAATCTGTAGCATTAACTGAGTTATCCAGAAAACAGAAACAATTGCAAGATCACAGGAAACCAAAGCAGTTCAATATCATATTTTATTCTGACACCCTGGTGGCGATTGAAGTTCTCCCTTTGATCTAGCCACTGCAAAGATTGCATGCTGTACGGAGTGTACGCTCCGGGATGAAGAGCAGTGCGTTTCTCCTGCACTGAGTGGACTGAGAGCTCATAACAGCCTGTGTGGATGAGGCTAGCGACCCATTTGGACTATTATAGCCTTAACAAACGAGATGGCACGCTGTGTTTGGAGCACTAAAGGGAATGGGGCTGATGGGGGGAAAAAAGGCTGCGGGAAATCTGACCTGGAATCTGTTGGCGAGAAGTGGTCATGTACAGAAACACAGCTTCTGATGTAACTACCTGTGGTGCTATTTAGAGTAAGTGGCCACCCAGAAGCCTGGCTTGGATGTTCGAGGCAAGGGAGGGGGGTGGGAGGCATTGGCCGGTTTTAGGCCAATTCCTCTATCACATTTAGACCTGAGGACGATTGTACAAATGCTTTTCTATCACTGCGCAAAGAGCATGGAATACGGATGTGTATATATTAGAGCTGGGACTCGATTAAAAAAATTAATCTAATTAATCAGAGGCTTTGCGATTAATTAATCTAGATTAATCGCATATCATTATTTGACCCGAGAACAGTGAGAAAGCAATTTTTTTAAATGGATTTTGGTATACTAGTGAATCAATGAATTGTGAATACATAAGTTTAAGCAATAAAACATTGTTTTTGTAGTAATAGGGGTAATAATTCTTTATTGAATAATTGCACACAACTGTGCTGTAATCCACGCTACCATCGGATAGCCTTTTAAATCCTATTTCCAATCCACGGGGACAAGCAAAGTGATCTCAGCGGCTTCCCCCAGTCTGGTGAACTGTCTGCGGTTTCTGGTGGTGTTATTGTCTGAATAGGACACGGACACTTGGTGCGCAGGTCCGTCTGAAAACTGTCCAGTGACAATGTTCCGCGGTGAAAAAAATAGTGCGATTAAAATGCGTTAATTTTTTTAATGCATTAATTTTTCTGTAGTTAATTAATCGTAATTAATCGCAATTAGTCCCGGCCCTAGTATATATATATACTGTATATATATATATATATATATATATATATATACAGGAAACTCCCGTTAAACTTTCCAACAAACTCCGGTAAACTCCCGAATTGTACCATCACACCTGTATAATACCGTATATTACTGTATATGCCTGCTAAAGTTGAGGTTTATGGGGAAAATCTAGTGCCCATAATTGCCCGTTAACTCCTCAATCGTTCTCAAACTTGTTTATGTCAAGGACCCCCAAGAATATATGTAATTGGCCGCCGACCCCCATCTGAAAATATATTGTTCCAGGGACCCCCCCAGAAGCAAAGATTTGAGTTAAAAAAAATCGCTCTGAAAGTATTCAAAGATTTGCGCCACGATTTTCAAGATTTTCAAAAATAGCAGATCTACAAGCTCGTATAGCGCGGCACCGAGTGCCATGCTATGAGCTTGTAGATCTGCTATTTTTCAACAGCTAAAGTATAACAGAATGCTGGGTTCCCGTCCAGAATGGGCTATTCTGGCCAGTGCCTCGCGGCGAGGAGGCTGGCCATGAAGGCTGCTGTGTACCGGTACCTAATTGCCATGCTGCCTTCACAGTGCTGCAGCAAACACTGACCATTGCACCCCCCCCACCTTTACCTGTCCTCCTCACCCGCTGTTCCTCTGTCAACTGTTCAGTTGAATCCCAGAGACATCTGCCTGGTCAGAAGCCAGGCACTCTGCACACCGGACGACTGGGATGTCCTTTCACTTCCACATGATAGATGGCGGCCCACACGCCTGTAACCTTGAAAGCCTTGGCTTAGTCAAGGCCACGTACACTGCCTGAGTGCGAGATAAAATGCCTCCCTAAAATACCTTCAAACACGCAGGCCTTCACTCTCTTGCCTCAATGCTATATCTGGCACGCAAATGCTGCTTTAATTTATTGCAGGTGAGAGCAGGTGCAAAATAAGCAGACTACGGCCAATGATAGGCAATTCATTATCTCCTTGTACTGTAGGGTGTAGACTACACCGCTACAGTATATACACTTGACTTACTATCATCTAGTGCAGTGTTTCCCAAACAGTTGTTTTCGTTCGTTTCTGACATTCTTTTGTTTATTTTTATTTTTTTATTTTTTTATTTGACAGGGTAGGGACAAAGCTCATTAATCAACATGTCAGTTAGCCGAAGCTAAATTTCATCTGTAGTCCCTGGGCAGGCTGATAAATGATAAATGATAAAAAGTTGGTTAAATTACTGTGTTTTGTTATGGCTTTTCTGTAGCTCCGCTTAGCTCATCATAACATGAGCTGCTGTAGCCACTCGTGCTGCGTTGCGCCGTTCAGAGTATGGGGTTTTACTCCCATTGGTATAGGAGGCAGCCAATCATGACTATAGGTCGCTAGTGAGGCAGCCAATCGTGACTAGGTCGTGTTTAGAGTCGTTTTTACGGTCGCTACAAGCCCCAAACCTGATTGAAAGCCAGGTTAGCATCTGGCAAAAAACAAACACGTTGTGAGCTTGTAGATCTGCTATTGTTACTAGTTTGGGTCCCGGAGAGACGTAACATTTCTATTTTTGGTCTCGAGCTAAAATGTTTGGGAAACACCGATTTAGATTTAGTGCAACACTGGCTTGGTTTGAGTGAGTTTGGTTTGAGTGTAAATACTCCCATAAAGGCGTGGGGTAATAAAGGTCATCTTTTGGTTATTTCAGGATCTTTTTGCCCTGGATATGGAGCCGTATCGCTACAGCGGGGTCAACATGACCGGATTCCGGATCCTCAACACGGAAAACGCCCAGGTGACGTCAATCATCGAGAAGTGGTCCATGGAGCGGCTACAAGCCCCGCCCAAAGCGGACTCCGGCCTGCTGGATGGATTCATGACGGTAGGTTCAGTCTGCTCACGCTGCCATAAACACCACTGTGCTCGCTGCCACAGGGCTCATTTGGACGGAACATTTTGATTTCGTTTTATTCATAGTACTTTGCAGCGGTGTAACGGTGATTTTATTTTCCCGGGACCACGGTTAATTGAATGACGCCACGTGCACGTGTTCACACTCGCATGTGCCTAATCATAAAACAACAGTAACAACTAGGCTACTGTAGTAGTGTGTTGTTAGTCTTACTGTTGTTACTAGCACAATACGCTACTCTACTGGTTCCGACAGCTCGACACTATAGCCTATGTGCCTACAACAGAACTAGCCTACATTACTTAACAGGCCACACACATGGACCACTGATAGGCACGACTTGCGTCGGCAGACGCTGGGATTGGGGATTGGTTCTAGTGTGCACGCACATGCACCGTACCGTGCCATACCTGCAAGTGCGTGTGATAAAATGGTATACCACACCGTGATACTGCGTTCTATGAGCATGACACCACGGTCGACGCACCTTTTTCGTCATGGTTTTAGTCAACCAAATGAACACTGCTTGCAGCCATGCACAAACATGACAGCTACAGTATACTTTACAGCTGAGAGTTCCAACAACCGAGTAAACTGTTAGCTGTGTATTATATGACAACGTTTTGCGGTGCTTCTGCACCTCAAGCACTTTTTGCTATGCGTGTTTGCAGAATAACTGATAAAGACGGAAGACAATAGTGTAAATAGCCAGAATCCATGCTTTGAAATATGCCGCGGCTAAGGAACTGGGCTGTGTGAGTGTTCTAAGTTGCTTCACAGATGGACTTGCAATGGCTGCAGCCAGAGAGGGGGGCTCTCGGGATGGGACTGGGAGAGGGTCAATTGTTGCAGCAGCTAGTTGGTAGTTTTTATCAGCTTGCTCAGAGCTGACCATGTATCAGGCAGCTCATACTTCAACACACAGCTCCTCTTACCTCAACAATTCTCATTCAACTCTTCTCTTCTTTTCATTTCTACGCTTTTTCACCATTGACTTTGGCTATATCCTTAATATATAATAATGTAATATATAATAATATAATATATAAGCCGAGACGTTACCCCCCCCCCCCCCCCCCCCCCCCGCTCTCCCTTAGCCTGGAAGGACAACAAGAGAAGCCGAAATGCTTGGAATGTTAAAATCTCTCTCTCACACACACACACACGCACACGCACACACAGCTGCAAGCTGATATAATATGACTACGAGTCATTTCTTGTTTTGGGGAGGGTAGTAACTCCTGCGTCTAAATTCAGTAATGAGTCAATGCGAAAGGTAATGGCCGTTTATCTGCCCTGCCACCTCTCGCAACTCTCCTCTGGGAACGTGGCCAGAATATGACAATCTGTCTGTGCTGCGCATGCTGAGAGAGAGAGAGAGCAAATTGGATGGGAATAATGGCCTTGGAGGGTTTTTTTTTTCCTTTTAGGATGCCATCCAAAAAAGCGTGCAACGAGGTGATTTGAAAGTGAAATAAAAAAGAGTCGGCCATGGACGTTCAAGGACTTTTTCTGTGGCTCCAATGCCACAAACAACATTCCACAGTCCCCTTTTGTTGTTGTTTTGTTTTAGTTTGACCAGTTTTTTGCTTTTCTAGCTGCGTGTAAAATCTGAGAATTGTTGGAATCATAAGCCCTATAATATTGTCACTGTGTTTCAACATCAATGAGTGTCTCAAATCAACAAATGGCTGTCTATTATACATATCCATATGTCAATCAATGACCTAATCCACTCTTAGAAAAGGAAAAGATTACAAAAATATAAGCTTTTTATACTTTGCTATGATGTCTTGCCAAAAATGTTTCCCCCTCAACCATCAACATGCTGATTCTAATTCTATTACATTATGCACAATAACAAGCAGTGGTTAGGAATGCAAAAAGATTAATGAAATGCATAGAGAGATTAAACGTCAGCTGATGATATTTCTTCTCTCCGTCGGAAATTAATGGATATGAGTGGAGGATGTGGAATTGATTAATTAGCGTGGCATGAATCATTTTGTCAGATGCTAGAGTACATATTGACAGATCCCACTGGACTAGAACCGCCTTTAAATAATAAATAATACGTCCAACGGCTCATGCAAGCTTGATAAACTACTTCATTAGTGAGCTCTATTTATAAGTCCGAGCAGTGATGTATTTTCTTTCCGGAACGTTCGTCCCCACAGGATTCAATATAACGACGGAAGTAAAAATGTACAGGATGATGAAAATTCATAAAATATGAATCGGATGTTTTGCCGGAATTGGCCTGAGTGGGGAAAATTCCTCTGGTGTTTCAAAAACATTGCATTTTTTTTCCTTTTAGAAAAAGAATGAATTGTAGTTTAATAGTTTAATAATTTGCCATTTAACGTGCGGGTCTCTTTTGCAGCGAATCATTAAATGATGAGCTGGCAGAGGGGGGTCTACGGCAGAGGGGGGGGGGGGGGGGGGGGGGGGGGTCTGCGGCAGAGGGGGGTCTGCGGCAGAGGGGGGTCTGCAGCATCCTACTGCGCGTGACCTTCCAAACATCGCTTCTCATACCTTGTTCTCTTTCTCGTTCTCGATGCCGAAGCCTCACCGCTCAGGCTCCGGGGCTCGTTTTGCGCTCGCCTCCTCTCTGTGACCAGGCAACAGTTTATGTAGCCATGGTTTTAATGGTTACAGGGACAACGGCCATCTCTGTCACACAGCAAGGTGACACGGAGGATTGATTGAGTGAGATGAGGGCGGGGGGGGGGGGGGGGGGGGGGGGGGGGGGGGGGGGGGGAGAGAGAGGATGCGCAGCGGGAGATGAGCAGTGAGAAGACGAAGTGAAATGGAGGAGGAGTGGGGGCAGAGCGAGGTGGAGGAGATTTACTGTTAGACATATAAGGAGAATTCCAGAATAACCATTTTCTTACCTTTTTTTAATGTCATTATTGTCCAATAGAGCACCGAAGTCTGACGTCACTTTCAGTAGAGGGCGTCAGTCCCCAGGTTCATTTTTTTAGTTGCATTGAAATCGCCATAGGAGGATTTTTAGATTACTTTATAAGAACTGTGTTTGTAAAATAAACATGTCCATCCCGGCCGCTTCACTCATATGGATATGAAGAATCAACTGACTGAGAGAAAACGCTAATGTTACTGCTACTGAATTAGTTACATTTTCGCTAGAAGCAGACTGTATCATATATGAGTGACTGACAGTTGCAAACGATACAGAGACACCTTCCTGACAATAACGCCGAGACAGCTTGTTTATTTTTGGACCACAACGCTTATAGTAGAGTGGCCACCGGTGAAAAAAATGACATAACTCAAATCAGAGCGCACTGCAGCTCCGTCATGCAACATGTGCATGCTCGGTCACACGCTAATAAATCGTTTATTTTTTTATTGCTCGAAATTCTTATTTTTTTCTACACCGTCTTTCATAAATATCAAATACGATGGGACGCACAGTGGTTTTTTCCCCCAAAGGGGCTTCTGTAAAAAGGAGACCGAGCCTATGACCCAGCGCGCATACTTCAGTCTGTGTCTGTCTCAGTGCCCTCTCAGTGTAAACAATGATTTTGTACTCGCGAGGTCAGATTAAAGTTATATTAAGCTCCAAACATCGTCCATTAGCTTGATCTGAGCTCTATGAATGCTTTAGATCGCGTGCGTGTACGTGGAGATGTTGTATATTCGATGACGTCACACCATGGTATTTGTGTAGAGTGAATGAGCGTACCACATGCGCTCTTCACAGGTATAGATGGCGTTTAAGTGGTACTGAATTTGCAGCTCAACAAAAGCTAATCCATCCTAGTGTATGAAGGTGACGGAGGACGATGTCACGATAAATTAAAATCTCCACGATACGATTATTGTGTGTGTTTTTTTATCACGGATCACGATAAACGATAATAACGATTATTATCGCCCCATTCCTACTTGTGACCCATAAAACTAGTCCAAAACACAGATTCAATGTATAATCACAGTGGCTATGGGTGAGTGAGACCTTCAGACAGACAGTGCTCTCTGCTGTGTGAGGGAGAAGCCTTATAATGAGTCATATAATGAGACCTACTAGTAGTACAGTATGTCAGCCTGACCAAGAAACCCACTCTGCGTGCGTGCGTGCGAGTGTGCGTGCTGTGTGCACGTGTTGGGTATATTTGTCTGTACAGTCACTATCTCCATAGTAATTATCAGTCCAAACTGTCGTCTTCATCCTCGATTTGCCAAGCGGCTGAGTTGTAGATCAACAGTGTGTCCAGTACACGTACTTGTGTATGATAGAGAGATAGATAATGGGTGCTTTGTTATTTTCCCCCCCATGTACTGTAATTGTTGCCTGCAGCTAATTAGATATTTGGTTGTAATCCTTTCTGATGTGAGTGCTGTTAATTCCCCGTCCTCTCAAGACTCGGTCTTAATTGAAAATTATGTTTTCCCAGTAGTTTCCCTCGTTAAGGCCGCTTGAGGCAAACGCTTTCTTCACGTAGCGTTTCACTGAGCTGTGTAACCTCTGCACGTTCTTGCCTTTTCCTTATACTTTTACCCATGTTTTCCTGACAGTGTAGCGATTGCCAATTAATTCCGCCCTGAATACTGTGGCCGTTGTCACCGCCGACCCGAGGAGTTGAAAGACCACGTGCCTCCGAGCCACAGGGGTCCCTAGTGCAGTGACAAGGACGCCGTGATCCCTTCACACCCACTATAGCAGCGCCAACGGCGCTCTGTGGAGCGCCCGGCCGAGCCTGCATTGCATGAGCTTGTAGATCAGATATTCTATATCTGGTGGCTGAAGTGGTTAATGTATCTGAATGTCCACTGGTTAATCAGTTCCCAAACATTTTTGGCCATGCACCCACTGTTACGTACCTCCCAACCTAGCTGACGCACCCCCCAGATGGATTTTTCTTTTTTGCATAAGCTGTAGAGACATATATTTCCTATCCATATATGCACACATGAATATGGCATATATACAGTATGCAGCATAGGCTATATTCTACACATATATATATATACAGTTTGGGAACCACTGGTGTATGTTTTGTAATTAATATCAAAATCTACAAAGTAACTATAACGTTTTAAAATAATTGTAGTGGAGTAAAAGTACGATATTTGTCTCTGAGATGTAGTGGAGTAGAAGTAAAAGTACTGAAAATTGAAAATACTGCCGTAACGTAAAAGTACATCAAAACTGTACTTACCGTAAGTACAGTACTTGACTAAATGTACTTACTGCAGTTACTTTACAGCACTGAACATGACACAAACATGAACATCTGTGAGAGTTAGATTAGCATACAACATTTAGCTGTGTGTATATGCATACACCGCAAATCTCCTTAGATAAATCAAGCAATTAAACAAAACATTTGTGCACAATGCATGCTCGCAAGCCCCTTTTGTCCTCCCCTCTCCAAAGCAGCCAGTCCAGTTGTAAAACACTGTGTGCCTCGGCTGCCTATAAACACGGAGAGACAGTTGGCTGGTGGCTGCCGGATTTTGGTAAGCTCACTCATCATAATGAGTGAGATCGAGGCAGCAGCTAAATTGAATGAGAGATTATGAAGACAGAGAAAAAGAAGAGTCTTAGAGAGAGTGTGTGAGAGATAGAGAGAGTTGTATGAGTGAGTGACAATTAAAACCTATGTAAAAAAGTATGTAGGACAGTAGGAACCATTCTTATAGAGACAGAAGGTCATCAAGCAGACATTAGAGCATACTGTAGATCTCTGAGTCTGCTGTCCTGAGTCCTCTATAGTGCCATGCAGGGATCAGGGAGGAGTTTAGCTTATTCTGGTTACCATTTCCCTTTCCCTATAGTAGTAGACTGTTAGGCTACATTTTCCAGCCTCACTGTGGAGACATATACCGTTGTACTGTAGATCTAAAATAATTAAATAATTTTAACGTGAGGGGAGGGGAGACGGCTATCAGATCAGAGCACCTGAACAAGCGAATAATAATAATACCACCACCGTCGATCCAGAGCCATAGAGTAGAAGAGTTGTGACTTGTGGCAAGTCAAAGATAGTAGAGAGATGGAAGATGGTGTGACAGAATACACACCAGCGTCACCGACAAGCAAACTTACGACTTACAGACTGGCAGCCAAGTAGCGAGAAATACTGGCGCCTGCCGTGGGTGTTCCGTGGCAGCTGTCGCTGTCGGAAAAAAATGCACTCACTCTCGCTCCTCTTTTTATCCTGAATCTAGAGAGAGATAGAGAGAAACAGACAGACAGAGAGAGACAGTTTCAGGTGGAACAGCCCTCAAACCCTCCATGCCGCCCACACACTGAGCAGCAGCATGGAGCCACCTGTGAGGAGGCACAGGGTCCGTGTCTATTATTATGCTGTGTGTGTGTGTGTGTGTGTGTGTGTGTGTACGTGTGCGTATACAAAAACAAATTGTATATTGCTCGCCATGACCATATTGTCGTCGACCTAGTGTCTGATGCAGTTTGAAAATATATGCCAACCGGTGCAGAAATGTATAAACATTCAAGAGTGTTACCGGATTGGTTTATTGTGCATGCAATGTCTTTGCTAACATCTCAAATGCACCTGATGATGTTTTTGTTGACACCAGCCACAAGGAAGTCCTGATATTGGAGGTGGGCTGTGTCTTTGATTTGTACATGGACCTGGCATTCCAAGATAACTATTCTACTGTAAGCACCGACCATTTCTTGGAATCATAACAAACCCCGGGTACCAATGTAGATTTGTCATACTGATATTTGGAAGCCTGGGCCATGTCCATAAACTGACCCCGAGTGGCCTAACAATAGCTGGTCTTAATAGAAGTCATAAGTCCAACATACAGTATGTTGACTGGTGCATCAGGGTCCGTGAAGCATGAGGCGCCCAACACAGGTGTTCGACAGGTAATACAAAATGTAACAAAGGGGATTGTGTTGAGTAAAAAGGTTACTGTGCAGGTCTGCTTTTGTTCGGTTTTTATTTAGTTTTGACTCCACTGCCAAGGTATACTGTTTCCAGTTATTCACTTAGGAATTAGGTCAGTCATGGTAAATTAATAATCAGTCAAATGAGTGTTCAATTTCCAAACGCATCGTAATCACAAGCATTCTTGTGAATCACGCAGTACTGTAGTTAAGCATGCATGCATCTGAGGTAAGCATGCTTACTATATCCACGCTTACTAGCCTATATATCCCACGTAAGCACTCATCCGGAGGAAAACATCTTTTCAAAGACGACACAGCTGCTAGTTAATGTTGCGCAGCGTTTGCAAAGTCTGCATTTACCTTCAGGGATTCCGTCAGACCGACGAGACCATTCAACTCTAGCATCAGCAGAGTAGCGTCTACCGATGTCACCTCTCATTTAGAGGACATCTGAAAAGACCACAATGCAGCCACCTGCCCCTTAGAGGCGGGTGGTTGAATATATCAGTTAATGGGTTCAAATGGATATATTAAGAAGATGAAGATTTGACCAAGACAGGCTGCCACACTCACTCTCATCAGTCAGAAGAACGCTCTCTAAATGTATACAAATGGAACCAAATGTAGCTCCGCTCCCCAATCTATTTGTGAATGCAGTATGGACACAGCTAGAGCTAGCAAACATATAGTCTAACCAAATCTCACAGGAACAAATGTGTTTGTGTCTTATGCTTGGTTGGAGGTTAAAGAGGGCGAATTGACTATAAAACACAACTAAATGTTATCCACGACCACAAGCTTTAAGTATTTATATTCATCAATCATCTGTCGAATGGGTTAGGAATGCTTCCTACTCCAAAAACAACTTCACGGTATGAACCTGTGTACAGTATGTGACGGCTGAACTTTTGCATGTATAGATGGACAAACACAGAACATTAGCATTAGATCATGGCCATTTCTGTTGCCGGCATGAGATTGAAAGAATCAATGTTGTGCCTCTCTTTCGATATATTATGCACTGTTCGTTCTCCTGTTGGAGATGGACATGACATGCTGCTGCTGTGCCAGTCACGCACTTTACACACTGTAATGAGGCCTCTCCGGTCATGTAATGTTGTAATGTAACACTGACATGACAGCGGACAACAACATCTGGTGCACTTGGACTTGGTGCACTCATATTTTCCTCATTATTTTATATTACTTTGAGATTGATTTAGGTGGTTTACAAGTTATCCAGCAAACATGAAACCTCTAATTGTTTGTGAAATTAATCAAATCCTTGGAAGACAAAACTTGGCAGAAGAGTTGTTCATCAGTGGGACATCCATTTAGTTTGGAGGTCTTCCAAAGATGTCTGTGAATAAATAAAGACATACTTATTGTCTCCACCAGGCCGAAGGCATGGGGAGAGAGTATGTTTTGCCCTCCGTCCGTCCGTCGGTCCGTTAACGGCTAATCTCCGGCAACTTTGCGCACACACTCCCTGGATGCCAACGACAAACCTCTGCCCCAAATTTTCCAGAACGGCCTGTTATAGCACCACCATGAGGCAGATTTTCACATTTTTACCTATAAAGAAATGTACCGATCGCACACTCCCTAGAGGCCAAGGACAAACCTTTGACCTGCATTTTTCACATCTGCCTTTTATAGCACCACCAGGAGGCCGACTTATGTAAAACACATTTTTTTTATATTACACCTCCAGATTCTGTCCAAACATGGCGTAAAGAAAAATCAAAAAAGCGTAAGAAGAAATGGCACCGTTTCACATTGTTACTCTTGTCAACAACGTGCATTCCCTGCTGGTTTGAAAAATTATAATACGGCGTAATGATGCCATTTCCTGTACTGGTCATTTGTCATCTTTCTGGCCATGTTGGCTTGTGGCGGACATTTTTGTCAACATTCCACTTTTGCCACGGACATGAGTGGACAGTCAATAACATGACCAGAAACACATGAATAGAATGCCCTCAAACTCTGAGAGAACCAAATGGACCCCAACTGGTTCATTTGGTTCCATTTGAACACTCAGAGTTATGGGGGTCTTTGCAAATAAAACATTTGAGAACCACTAGTACTAGGCTATTTGTGGAATATTTGCCATAGTGATTGACATTGAGTTACGTGGGTATTATGATCAAAATAAGAACATTACATAAATGGTGTGTAAAACAAAGTTAAACGTTTTACCACAGACATGGCCAAGTCTTTGCCACAGACATGTTGGTGACCCCCTGGTGGGGACTCATTTATTGTAATCCGTCACCCCATGGAGTCTATCTCAATACTGCATACGGATGGCATGTTAAATGGGGCTGACGATACATGGCACCCCTCACAGCAGTCATGCGCTAGCAGACACAACATGCAGTCATCATAACACAGGTGCCACAAACACAAACGCACTCGCAGCAACAACAACACCGTTTGAAGGGAAAACATTGTTGGCCTGCGGGTGCCGTGGCAACCTGCTCTCCCCATCCCCCACCTAACTGTTACAGACATTATGGCACTGCAGTCGCTTTTATTCCTAATATCAATCTGACAATCCGCCCTACAGCCCGCTTTATAGCCCACCTCGTCTTTCTTACGATGGTGTACTGTACACTGTACACTGTACAGTATAGCAGCATGCCGGGGATAGCTAATGTACAAGCTCTCTGTGTGGCATGCTTTATGTTTTTTTGTGGTTTTCCCCTTTTTATTTTATATATATTTTTAGAGGGATAGACAGTAGGCTGACAGGAAATGGGGAGACAGATGGGGGGGGGGGGGGGGGTGGCGTGCAGTAAAGGCCGTCGGGATCGGGAGTCGAACCCGCGGCACA
>NC_139717.1:37538770-37751270 GCF_964188405.1 Protomyctophum parallelum | reverse complement strand
TTTCTACCACTCGTTGTTTGCAGATTTAGACTATTATGACAAAGCATACATTAACCAATTAAGGCCTAGTTTATACTTTAGCTCTTCAAAGCTGATCTTGTAGATTGTCTATTGTTGACAAAATATGGGGGGAAATAATTGCAAAATGGGACATTCTTCATACAGGGTACTTTTGTGCTTGGTACTATAAATGTATTCTGACTGCCAATACCTTTGTATTTTACTAAAGAAATGGTTAGTTTTTGTTTGGTTTAGTTTTGTGGGGGGCATTGGTATTCATTTAAATTGACATTTGAATTGAGATATAGAGAGGATAGTTGTTTAGAGTTAACACTAGAGAAAGTAGGAATGCTAAAAGTTTAAACACTAAAGTAGGCCTACCGAAACAATGTAATTCATTAGTAAACAATTCCTGAAATGGTAGGCCTACTTATCATTGTTGTTCACATACTCAACTTTTATCATCATCTATTCTACAGTATAGCTGACCATTTCATTCCACACAATAATTTTGTATCACTTTGGAAATGAACTATAAACATCTGTGAGTTTGATATACTAAACTGAAGAAGACAACATTTTAGCATAACGATGAAGGCATTGATGAAGAATTTTCGCAGCGGCGACTTGGTAAACTGGCGAGTTCTCCGGTATCCGGGGCATTTCCATGTAACTCCATGCTAGTCTACTAGCACTGTTGGCAAGCAGAGGAGTGGAGGCCTGTGCATGCAGTGGGCATCTGCTGCTGCCCCCTTTGGCTTCTCCCAGCTGGGGGCTGGTTAAACATGGGGGGTGGGGGGGGAGGCCATCGCGTTAACTGGCCGCTTAATCAGACACAGGCTGGTCAGCGTGGTGCTAATTGGGGCAGGCTGGGAAAGAGCGCCACTGCTGCCTGCCAGTAACACGTTGTCATTGAATGGACTGAAGGGACAGTCCTCCTGGCACATTGCGCCTCAGCTCACTATTACACTGGTTCCCAAACTTTTTCAGGTCAAGGACCCCCCAAATTGACACTTATTTAGCCTGCTGACCCCGTATTTGAAAATATATGCCTGGGACCCCCACAAGAGAAGATTTTTTACGGCTCTAGCAGTGATTCTCAACCTGTTTAATTTCAAGGACTCCCAGTTTGACATGCATTAGTCTACGGATGCCCCATTTAATGGCATGTTTTATCTCTGGGAGTCGGGACCCCCGTTTTATATCGTAAAATCAATGTTAATATACTCTGAGGGTGTACAAATGGAACCAAATTGACCCGTTACCGTGTTCTTCAGGATCGGACTAGTGAAGAAACACAGGGAAGGTTGCCGTATATTAGATTAGTCGATGGGTGGCTCTTCCAAGACAGATGTTGCGCTCTCATTAGAAGGCGGGTGTAAGTGCCATCCAACGGTCGTCCTAGATATTTTTAACATCTTACTAAGCTGGGATGACCAGATCTTATGCATGTCATTGCAGGCTGACCAGGCCATACCCTATAGTTTGAAACTCCTTTTGGGAAGAAGATATACTGGTATGAACCCAAATACTAGTCATCAACCTGTTTCAGAGGAGTGTTTTTATAATGTGGTTATTGTTGGACTTGCATATATTTACGTATTCAGCTTTCGTCTGAAGGAGAGCCTGCAGACTGAAGGAGAGCCTGCAGACTGAAGGAGAGCCTGCAGTATTCCAATGATTGACTGATAAGCGCGATGTCATCAGCAATGTCAGTGTCGGTTAGGTATTTAGTAGGATGACGAGAGCTTCTCCTATAGGGTTTAGTTGGTAGCCCTTATCATCGATAGTATCAACTGACATACGAAGAACATAATCAACAACAATAATAAATAGAAACGGGCAATTGACACTAATTAGCCTGTGAACCCCCATTTGAAAAGATATGCGAGGGACCCCCATAGACCCCCCAAGAGAAGACTTTTACGGCTCTAGCAGTGATTCTCAACCTGTTTAATTTCAAGGACCCCCAGGTTTACTTGCATTCGTCTACGGACCCCCATTTAATGGCATTTCTGTCTCTGGGATCCCCAATTCATATTGTAAAATCAATGTTAATTTAACTCTGAGAGTGTAACAAATGGAACCAAATGGAGCCTAACGGGTCCATTGGGTTCCATTTGTACACTCTCAGAGTTAGAGAACCATAAGGTTCCATTTGGTTCCAAACTATCATTTAGCTGTGGACCCACTGGTGCCATTTTATCTCTCTTTTTATCGGCCTTACAGTAAATCCACATGAATAGACTGTAAGTCCGGCACCAGCAGAACATCGGTTACCCAAGGGTCCTTGCACAACGAGGTGTACGAGCTGGTACTCGTTTATTTTACGTATGACACGAGACAATTTTCTTTGGGAAGAAGAAACAGAGCAGCGCGCAACTCAAATGAAATGTGAGGGGGGAAAGGATTAACCCTCCATGCATGCAGCAAAGACATTGGTAACAAACTGCAGAGAGAGAGAGAGAGAGAGAGAGACGCACAGGGCTCTATTTTACGTCCATGGCAAACCCCTTATCCCTAAACTACTTTGCCTTTTTTTTACTAGTTTGAAAAACATTTTTGAATACCGGTAGTTAAATCTATACATCGATACATTGTGAGCTTGTAGCTATTTTAACTA
Source organism: Protomyctophum parallelum (assembly GCF_964188405.1). Lineage (NCBI taxonomy): Eukaryota > Metazoa > Chordata > Actinopteri > Myctophiformes > Myctophidae > Protomyctophum > Protomyctophum parallelum. The sequence continues at coordinate 37,748,647 of NC_139717.1, read as the reverse complement.
TTCAAAAATGGTTTTCAAAATAGTAAAAAGGAAAATAGGCAAAGTAGTTTAGGGATAAGGGGTTTAGCATGGACGAAAATAGCTAGAGCCCATACTCAGTCCAGTGAAACCCTGTAAAGATCGAAGATGGAAAATAAAGGAGCATGGTGTGGGGGGGCAAAGAGAGAGACAGGGAAACAACAAATGAAAGGGATGAAAGGCTAGAAAGAGTGCGTGGGTGCGTGCATGCGTGCGTGGGGGGGGGGGGGGGGGGGGGGGGGTTAGACAAAAAGGGAGGATATAAGACAGGGACAGAGAGCAAGGGTATAGAGACAGATAGAGAGAGACTACTGCTGGCACACCATTGAGTTCCTGTCACCCGAGGGGCTGCTGCTTGCTTCCCCCCACCAAAACATTCTGACATAGCCAATGAGACACGATCTCCTGGCCTCGCTCTGTTTTTATCTGCAAAGATAGATGCCTGGAACAGCTGTAGCATCCCACGACATTCACGACGGGAACCCCTTTTATGTTATACATTAGCTTGTTGAAAAATAGCAGATCTACATTGAAGCTCATAGCGCTTCGAGCTTGTAGGTCTTTTTTTTATTTTATTGTGCAAATCTTTGAATATATTCTTTCAGAGCAAACGTTTTTAAGTCAAATCTTTGCTTCTGGGGGGGGTCCCTGGAACAACATATTTTCAGATAGTCCGCGACCAAATACAGATAATTCTGGGGGTCCTTGACATGAAAAAGGTTGAGCACCACTGACATAGAAACATAGGTTTTTCAGAAGACTGTCATGATTTAGAAGGCGTTTTGTAGAATCGGTCTAAACGGGTTAAATACACGTGTCAACGTGATTTTGGTGTCCCCCGTCCCTCCCCCCAACGACCCCTCCCCCCCCCCCCCCCCCCCCATTACTCGTGTTTGACCGGTTTCTCGAAGAGCAGCAGTGCCACGAAAGCACTGGAAGTTCTCTCGGTGCTGAGTCATTCCTGGCCGGGCATGTAATCTCACAAAACCCCTTTCAAAATGTAATGTGATTGTCAAAATATATGTCATTGAATTTATAGGCTATTTAAATTGTTTACTCTTGGTGTATGAGTGAACCGGTGCAGGAAATAGATGATCATCCTGCAGCAGCTGCAAAATGAAAACCGTGTGTACGTACATTTTTGTCAAAAGTGAATTAAACCAGCAATTCTCAACCTGTGGGCCTGGCCACTGGTGGGCCGCCAAACAGCTGCGTGTGTATGTCTGTATGTCTGAGTACGAACAGCAGCAATGCCAATATGAGTGATTTTTCTTTGTGTTTCAATATTTATATTATACAACAGAAAGAGACATAGACAATATTATTATTATTCAAGTATTTCTCTTGAAGTTTGCACATAAGGCAGGACAGACAACAGATACATGACAACAAAAAGTTGGGCACAGGTCTCCACCAGGTTATCCACAGATCCGTGCAGTTAGAGGTAAAAACACTTTTTGGCCAGTTATAGCGCCACCTTGAGGCTGAGTTGAAATTGTTCATGTGGCATTTCGTCCTCGGCCTAGTGGGAATGTGGGTGCACAATTTCACGGAAATCACGCGATGTGTTCATGATTTGCAGCATTTTGTTTGAAACTGAGCACTCCTGTGAACTTTGGAAGCCAATCTTAACCAATCAGGATGGAGTCTGATAAATCTGAAAGACCCGTTTTGTTGAATGGCTCTAGAGAGACTGTGTACCAAATTGCGTGATGTTTGGACAAAATCTGTAGGTGTACTGTGCAAAAACTTGTTTTGCACAAAGCGGCCTCCTGGTGGCGCTATAACAGGCCGTTCTGGAAAGTTTGGGGTAGAGGTTCATGGTTGGCATCCAGGGAGTGTGTGTGCAAAATATGGCATCGAAAAACTTGTTTTGCACAAAGCGGCCTCCTGGTGGCGCTATAACAGGCCGTTCTGGAAAGTTTGGGGCAGAGGTTCATGGTTGGCATCCAGGGAGTGTGTGTGCAAAATATGGCATCGACCGGGTTAACGGTGGCCGAGATTAGCTGTTCACGGACACACGGACACACGGACGGACACACGGACGGACGGAGTGCAAAACATACTCTCCCCACATGCCTTCGGCCTGGTGGAGACAATTACAGAACAGATACAGGACAAAACAACAACACCAGTACTCAACAATCATGTATAAAATATAAAAGCCTGAAATACAATGTAAAAACCACAAATTGTATAAAATACTACCGCAAAGTAGGTTAGAAACGGTTGCCAAACTCTGGTATATTTCTGAGTGGAGCCCCTGATTGTATATTTAAGTTCTTCGAGTTTGAGATGTGACATACATAACATCCTCCACCGGAGACATAGACAATAGATGGACGATGCCCTATGAGCATAACAACACATGGGGCACAACATAACAGACTTAACAGTACAATAAAGACAAACAAACCTGTATACAAATCATAAAATACATAACAGTGCATTGAATGAGGACATAGAAACAAAAAGTATATACAATCATGAAATACCTATATTCACACAATACAGTATGATAAACATCCTCATTCATTATGCAGATTCATCCCCTGCCTCCCCATTAGTATGTCATCTAACTGGCATCCTCTGTCACTCCGATACACATAACATTTGACATTTTGACCACTCTTAACCCATTCTGACCTGAGATCAGATTCATATTAGGTTTCTGCCGGACACACACTGGTCTGATGAACCCATTCTGACCTGAGATCAGATTCTAAAAATGTCAGTCGCTCTTCGATTTTTCAAAAATAGCAGACCTACAAGCTCGTATCGCGCCACTCGGTGGCGCGATACGAGCTTGTAGGTCTGCTATTTTTAAATAGCTAAAGCACACCATGATGCCGACACCAAAATGGGTGCCTGGTCAGAATGGGATATATGGCGCCAATGGCATGGCAGCCATGATTCTACAAACTCTGCCAAGGTACCCCGTAGGACACATGAGAGCCTCTCCAACGGCATTAAGCGTAGCACTTTTTCTTATTAGGACACTTGGAGGGCTGTCATCTATCCATTTCATGAACAATTGACAACCGAGCAGAATAAAGCGGTGCTCGTAATAGATGTTGGTTACCTTTAGTTAGTGTACAGTTATATTTATGTCTGCCCCTAAGACATAATAAATTGGATCTATTCTAATTCCAATTAGTTTCAGAATTTCATCTTGAAGGGATACCCAGAAGGGTCTGACAAATCATATGACTGTGGGTACCGTGTCCACTTTTACACCTATGACATAGGGGAGAGAATATAGGGGGCCATATTTACTCCTATAGTTACTGGTCGATTTTTCTAAGTTGATGGAACTACTGTGATACAGATCAAATCTGAACTAAAAGTATACTATATTAGTTCCCTTGATCCAAGTCGAAACACATTCGATTGATTGATCATTAAAATGAACATGCTCTGAAAATGCACACGGCCCACCCATCTGATCACATAGCATGGCAAAACCCCTGGCCTATCATTCACCTAAACATCAGAATTTAAATGTAAATGGGAAAATAATACCAAGTCAGGGAATTTGACCTCTTGTCCATTATTTCACATGGGGAACGCTTTTTTGGGACATTTCTTTTCTTCTAATTCAGGCGTTATACAGGCTGGTTCCCGGTTCCCTGTGTATTCTAGTCCCTTGTCACCGCTACCTCCTTACAGTTCTAGGGAGAGCACAGACAACCATTTGTCTTCTCCAATACTCGTCACTTCAACAGAAGTGTGACTCTTCGTGATGGAGTTCCAGCCGGCCGGATGTAATAGTGCATGCAGCGGTATACATACATGCTGTTCTTCCTGTATTTAGTTCCTGATCGGACCAACCTGTGCATTAGTGCAGCATTATTGGTCAATTGCGTTCATTGGTATCACCTGGCCGAGCCGGATGAACCACCGAGCATTCACATCCCTATACTAGGCCATTTTTTAAAACTAGCTCCTCACCACTCGCCCTACACACTTCCACTCGGTTTGAGCATAGATATATAAATAATAGAGACGCAATGCAATGCAAGTGGATGGGAGGGGAATTCCGGTGCCGTCTCTATTATTTATATACAGTATCTATGCTCAAACCGAGTGGTATAGTGTAGGGCGAGTGGCGAGGAGCTAGTTTCCTAGTCTCCGCGATGTTGGGCAGGACCTTTACTCCTGCGCCACTCAAGCGTCTCTGCGGATGAAGTTATAAACTTTGACTAAAAGTGTGAAAGTTTGGGTGAATGAAATTACAGGTGTATATCTCTAGTTATATGGTGAGCATCCTAATGGAACGGCATCCTCAATCTTCCTCCCCATTGTGTCATCAGCCAGTGACTGTGATCTGTTCCTTTTTCCACACTCAAAAGAGCAATTCTTCTCACCTTCAGCTCAATGGGCCACATATTCAATCACATGCAAGGACTTCTGGGACTATAGACATTACTCAAGACAAAGCTTTGTTGCATTTGATTACTGCTATTCTTTTTCTAAAACAATAGGGAGTGCACCTGTAAATGTTTGGATATATCATTCACACTCTTTTTCTTTAAAACCTTAAAATTATACTGCTAAATGGGAATTTAAAGTATACTGTTAGTTTCATTGATCCAAGCCGGAACACAATCGATTGAAAACATGCTCTGAAAATGCACGTGGTCCACCCATCTGACCACGTTCGGCTGCCGTCTTGGTCAGATGGGTGGACCATGCACGACAACTTTCTTGATCTTCAAGTGGGCCCCGATCCCGTTGGGGCTAACGATCTATAAAGTTAAAGTCCTACTATTTGTCACACACAGTACATTGCTGTATGCAACATTTGTTCTCCGCATTTGACCCATCTCATGAAGCGGTGAGCCGCAGGCATGCCGCACACGGGAATCATTTGTAGTTGATATATAACCCCCCCCAATCCAACCCTTGATACTGAGTGCCAAGCAGGGAGGCATTGGGTCCCATTCTTACAGTCTTTGGTGCAGTGGCGTGCACAGATCGACACGAGGTGGTGCTAGAGCACCCCCTGCCCTTTTGGCAATATGCCCTTTTTTTGTACGGTGTACAGTATGTGGACCATGGTGACATTGATCACTTCTTGATAAAAAGCTTCTAATATATCATTTAGGCCCTCACAATCTATAAATCTCACACTATTAACCCATTCTGACCGGGCACCCATTTTGGTGTCGGCATCATGTTATGCTTTAGCTATTGAAAAATAGCAGATCTACAAGCTCGTATCGCGCCACCGAGTGGCGCGATACGAGCTTGTAGGTCTGCTATTTTTGAAAAATCGAAGACACTTTTAGAATCTGATCTCAGGTCAGAATGGGTTAATAATGAAACTGTCAGGATGTAATAGACATTTTTAGAATCTGATCTCAGGTCAGAATGGGTTAAGGCAACCGGCCAGTTCCACGCGCTGCACAAGGTGCCCCTTTTCACTTTTAGAGGGGCACCTGCCCCTCTAAATGTCTGTGCACGCCACTGCTTTGGTGTGACCCGGCTGGGGATCGAACCACGACCTCCCAGTCTCAGGGTGGACACTCTAACCACAGGGCCACTGAGCTGGTCAGTATTGTAAAGTGTTGAGCAACTGCATCTGGAATAAAGTAAATAAACGCTAAAAAGTTAAATGTTTTTGTAATACACGAAGAACACGCGCACTACGGTGGTTTCTAAAGGCATTCTGGAGATATGTCTTCATGCGACTGTGGTGCTTCGTGATGCAACCGCATATAGAAAGAAGTCATTAGCTCGCCCGTTCTTCCATGAACGTGTCTGTCTGTCTCCATAAATCTGAATATGACTTCTAGCTGCAAGATAAGAATGAGCTTCTCTCTCTCTGTGGTGTGTGTGTGTGTGTGTGTGTGTGTGTGTGTGTGTGTGTGTGTGTGTGTGTGTGTGTGTGTGTGTGTGTGTGTGTGTGTGTGTGTGTGTGTGTGTGTGTGTGTGTGTGTGTGTGTGTGTGTGTGTGTGTGTGTGTGTGTGTGTGTGTGTGTGTGTGCATTATGTACTCTCTGCCTGAGAGGGAAAGCCTGGTGATTCAGGGTGAATAACCTGCCAGCAATGATCTCATTAGGCTTAATCAGATGTACAGTATGTGATATCTATGTGTCATATGTATGAACACGTACTCCACATACACTGTAGCACTGGAGTGCTGTGTGTGTGTGTGTGACGTGTGTGTGTGTGTGTGTGTGTGTGTGTGTGTGTGTGTATGGGGACGTAGAAGAGTGGAGGCATGTCATTGTTCAGCTCACCACATTATCAGAGGAATTATGGAATTATGCACAGGTGGAGCTGGTGAAAATACGGATGCGGCGAGGGGATGTTTGTATTGTATAAACATACATGCATGCACACACACACATACACACGCACACACATACACACACACACGCACACACACACACACACACACACACACACACACACATAAACAGGCACACGCATGCACACAGACTTGGCAAGCACCTCGGTGGGGTTTGCGGCAAATGAGGCCACACACACACACACACACGCGCACACAAAAGAAATCTCAGGAGGATCTCAGGCGCCGTGGAAAACTGACTCATTGCATTGTGGGTACTGGCGTACCTATCTGTGCTCGTATTGTCACTGAGGCATAAAGAGGAGTGGAATGGTCCGTGTGATAGTACACGCTTCCCCAGACAGAATGGTCCGTGTGATAGTACACGCTTCCCCAGACAGAATGGTCCGTGTGATAGTACACGCTTCCTCAGACAGTAGTACAGAAATGCATTTCATGTAAGGCAGCGAGAGAGAAAAAGAGAGAGAGAGAGAGAGAGAGAGAGAGAGAGAGAGACATGCAAACTGATGGCAACAAAAGACAGAGGAAGAAAGAAAGAAAGCAAAGCGAAGGAAAGGGAGGGATGATACTAGAGACTTGTGGTGGAGAACAGTGGTTTGGTGTGTTGTGTTTGAAAGCCTCCCTCTCTGTGTCTACATGTCTCTGGGTTTCAGGATCACTTTCACTTAAAGCATTTACAAGACGCCCCAAAGGGGCAGCTACCGTATAGCGGCTGTCTCTGAGCTATCAACGTGGTTCCCGGATTGTTTTCTGTGTCTGCCTATTTATAAGTGCCTTTGGGCTTGTTTTTTTCATTCATTCATGTCAAGAACTCCATATGTATTTGTCCGTGGACCCACCTGTGAAAATGTTTGGCATTATAATAATAATAATTATTATTATTATATTTTATTTGCTCTCTTTCGGAATTGAATGCACTCTGCCAGAGCTGTGAGACATCATCTGTGTCTTCTGCTCCCCTTTATCTCTGCCTCTCCTCCTTCATGCACACATTCGTCCTTGTCTCTCAGGCCACAGAGGGATTGTAACTTGCTTCTCCTCCCGTTCTAAAAGGGAAGGCAGACCCAGATCAGCTGCCATGCAAATTGGCTTGAGCCGGATGGCGTCTCTCTGATATATCATGGCAATCCAAAGTTATAGCAGATGGGGGAAATGGTCCTATTGGGATGGCTCTAGATGGTAATAGATGGATATGAATCATTCAAACAATGAGGCTTGTGGGACTTGGTGGGATTGCGGTGATTTGGTCCCATGCAGTACTTTGACACGTGCATAGGGATGAAAGTTCATGTTAAATGAAGAGTCTGTGCATGGGCACTGACCACCTAGTCGCTGTCACGTCACTGGAAACCTTGTACTTACAAAACTTTTCATGGAAATGGAAAATAGAACGTGTGGCAGTGGCTCAGGGGTAGAGTGACCGGATGGCAACCGCAAGGTTCCCAGTTCGAACCCCAGAGTTAGTGTCAAAGTGTCCTTGAGCAAAACTCTGAACCCCTAATTGCTCCCGGTGTGCAGGTTGGTGCCTTGCATGGTTTCCCCCGGCATCGGTGTGTGACTGGGTGAATGTAAAGCACAATCTCTGTAAAGCGCCTTGGATAAAGGCGCTATGTATATAAATGCACCATTTACCATTAAGAACCTGTGATCCAATGGTTGTATAGGGTTGGATCAGACCAATTTGTCCTTCTGTTATTACTAAGACTAGCACATGAGGACTGAGTAAGGTAGAATATAATAAGATTAAGTAAGGTGAAGCAAAAAAAAAGAGAAGAAATTTAGATGCTTATGCAGCATCCTCCGGCCTGACACAGCAGTAAAGTCAGCTCTCAATCACAGATTGTGCTGAAACTCCTCGACTGGACTGGATTTGATGTAATGGGAGGTCATATCAATGTGATTCAGGGTGGAGAATGAAGGGCGGATTTAAAGTGGGGGATGGGGAGAGGGGGGACTGAGGCAGAGAGGTGTGTAGCCGGCCTGGTGATATGGCCGAATGGGTGTTGAACACTGATTGGGTGATTCGTTGATTGAATGTGACCAACCTCACCACCGGGAGTATATATATATAGGAAAGAGGTCTGGGGATGTGTATGTGTACCAAATGGGATTAGTAGAATATGAGAATTTCTACCTCTACTCTTGCTGTGAACACACTCGCATACGCGCGTGCACTGCAGGTATATCCTTGCACAGCCGTACAGGCGTATGCACACACTTTCACATTCACTCACACACATTCTGACATACAAACACACGCACACACACACACACACACACACACACACACACACACACACACAGACCACATCACATGTGCATGCATACAGTACATGCACAGACACATGCACTTTCCGCAGGAGCAGTGAAATGAAAGGGAGCGCTGGGGAAGTGGTGAGGCGGTGGATGGGTGGATGGAGAGATGGGGGGAGGGGGGGGGGGTGAGAAGGGAAGAGTGTCTCTCTCCCCTCCTTTGATCTTCTCCAATCCTGCCTCTCTGACAGCAGCGAGGTCTCCAACCCCTAAAAAGCTCCAGGGACTGGTGGAGTCCACAAAATGACAGTCAATATCCCCACACATACAAACATTATTCTCTCTCTCTCACCTCTCCACCTCGATGGGTGAATTCTCCTCGTTCGCAGGTCTCTACCAATTTTGTTCTATGTGCTGCATGCGTAAACACAGGCCGACTGAATAAATACTAATAAAATCAACATAATATGAGAGAAAAACTATCTATCTCTCTCTCTCTCACACTCTCCCTCCCTCTCTCTGTCTGTATCACCTTCCTTCATACATTCATTCTACCATCCCCCAGATACCATGCACCCACATTCTACCATGAGCAAGAGGAGATGAGCGCTTACTATAAAGTAACATGTACTACACTTATTAACCCATTCAGGAGGGGATAACCCCTTTCGGTGTTTTAAGCATTATGTTATTTATACTTTATAGCTTTAAAGTGCCGCGCTATACGAGCTTGTAGATATGCTATATTTCGAAAAATCATGAAAATGTGGTGCAAAATCTTTGAATATATTCATTCTTTCAGAGTGAAAGTTTTTAAGTGGTGCAACCACTTCCTTACGCAGCTTTGTGTGTCTGTGGATGGGTGGCTGGCTGGCTGGCTGGGTCTGTCCGAGCAGGAAAATAGCGTCACTGTGTGAGTGTGTACACACACACACACACACACACACACACACACACACACACACACACATTAACTGTATATATGATGATATATCCCCTCATCGTTTTTGTCGCTCCGGCACTTGTCAAATAAGATCACTGCTCCCTGGAACTGTTCATGTGCTGCGCCTGCTACCCAGCCCGGGGGAATTTAAACCGTGTTGTGGGGCCGCCACGGCGGAGCTGTGAACGGCGGCGACATTTCCGCGTGACGACGAGTCTCACAGCTGAGCACTTGTCTCCTTAATGAACTGTTCCTGTGATCATAATGTACATACAGTGAGCGCCTCTCAAAGCCAGTTACCGGTTGCTTCAGCCATGTGTTGATGAGCACTTAGCATGTTCCTCCAAGTCAGTTCTGGCAGAGGTGCGAGCGAGCGTTCCATCTGTAGCGGTGCCTGCTCTGCTCTCTCTCTCTCTCTCTCTCTCTCTCTCCAGGGAGTGGGCACACCCATCAGGATCCATTAGTCTCCGCGGTGACAGGCCAGCCATCCACAGAGACTGTGCCTGGAAGACGAGGCTTCTCATTGGCCCAGAAAGTGGCCATGAGGCCTTTTGGCTAATAGGCTAAGACACAGTGCCGTTTGTGCTGGGAATCCATGGCTGGCATGAGATCAGTGATTCTCAACCTGTGGGCCGGGGTTCCACTGGTGGGCCGCACGGGTGTTGCAAAGTGGACCCCCAAATAATTGGCAAAACACTAAGATAAAAATGAAAATATAACATTTATATTAACCCATTCTGACCGGGCACCCATTTTGGTGTTAGCATCATGTTATGCTTTATCTATTGAAAAATAGCAGATCTACAAGCTCATATCGCGCCACCGAGTGGCGCGATACGAGCTTGTAGGTCTGCTATTTTTGTAGGTCTGCTATTTTTTAATCTGATCTCAGGTCAGAATGGGTTTAATCAGGCCAGTGTGTGTCCAGTGGAAACCTCGTATGAATCTGATCTCAGGTTAAAGAAAGAATGGATGCTTTCAAGATTTTCAAGTGGGCTCTGATCCAGAAAAGGTGGAGAAACCACCGCATCATAGATATTCTTGAGTCTTCAAAGGGCAGAAGGGCAACTCAGTGCTTCAGCGCTGGGGTTCCGTTGAAGCATGGTGTTGGTAAGGACGTGCTGAGCGTTTAGCCTACAGTGGTTGTTCTCTGTCAGAGGTGAAATTGATTGTTGAATTGCCCTCTGACCTCAGTGTTGGTGATGTCATATAGGTTATGTTTGATTGGGATTTGTGGCGTACATCTGACAGCTCAACTATTGATGTTTCTCTCCCACATAACGCCACGCATTCATCCCACACATAACCCTAAATGAATGCAACTCTAGGAGATGCTGTGTGTGTGTGTGTGTGTGTGTGTGTGTGTGTGTGTGTGTGTGTGTGTGTGTGTGTGTGTGTGTGTGTGTGTGTGTGTGTGTGTGTGTGTGTGTGTGTGTGTGTGTGTGTGTGTGTGTGTGTGTGTGTGTGTGTGTGTGTGTGTGTGTGTGTGTGTGTGTGCATGCCTGTGTGTATAATAATACACTGACATGTGAATGGAACAGGTTGATCAATACAAAGACAGATGGGTGGACGAACAGACGGAGGGAGGAAGCCACACATACACACAATGTAAACACCCTAATAATAATAACAACCATCTCCCATTCCTCTCTCCTCCTCCTCCTCCTCCACTCTGTCCCTGCCCTGTGTGTGTGTGTGTGTGTGTGTGTGTGTGTGTGTGTGCGTGTGCGTGCAGACGGACGCGGCCCTGATGTACGACGCCGTGCACGTGGTGGCCGTGGCCGTGCAGCAGGCCCAGCAGATCACGGTCAGCTCGCTGCAGTGCAACCGCCACAAGCCCTGGCGCTTCGGCACGCGCTTCATCAACCTCATCAAAGAGGTACGTACCAGTGGTATAGTATACTATACTACTATACCAGGGGTCTGCAACAGGCGGCTCTAGAGCACACCCCTAGTGGCTCCCTGTAGCATTAAAAGTAGCAATAAATTATTTTTCATTTATGGTTTCTGTAGGAGGCCAAACGTGACAAGCATTCTTAATATTTATTCTACAAATTTTTACAAAATTGGAAAACTTAACTAAACTAAAATTTGCGTCATAGCATGCGACACACTCAGTGCCGTGCCAGCCAGGTGTCTATTATAAACAAACCGGTGGGTGTGTGAGGCTGCTGCCTGCTACGCTATGGCCTATAAAGATAGCCGACGAAAAACAGAGGATTTAACAGTTCGTGGACAGAGGCTTTTGCCTTCACAGCCAATGCAGATTGACTGCCTGTATGTTTAATCTGCAGTGAGAAGCTATCAAACAACAAAAAAAGTAACGTTGAAAGACATTTCCAGGGAAAGCATGCAAAATTCTGCTAGTTTCGTTGCAACCCGGGAGATAATAAAGCTTGGCAAGCTGCATTATAATGCGTAATTTTCTTTGCGGCTCCAGATAGATTTTGAATTCATTTTTGGTCGAAAATGGCTCTTTCAACATCTTGGGTTGCAGACCCCTGTACTATACTATAGTATACTACTATACTATAGCATACTACTATACTATGCCAGTATCTACTGCGCACACAGTATAGTTAGAGAAAATGAGCTAAATGTGTGGCAAATCTGCAAAAAAAGAAAAAATGCTTACCACTAGCTTTCTTCAGAAAGGTGTCTACTATCACATATATATACATTTGTTCCAACCCGACTCCCTTGGGAAACTTTAGACTCAATGTTTCTGTAATACTGTAAATAAAATAGCTAATCTACAAATTCACAACACTACAGTACATTATGTTGTTTTGTCTGTGCGTGTGTATACATACGTACGTCTGTATACGTCTGTAATCCACGTAACTCGAGTCGGTCGGACCCACGGTTGTCCAGAACCGCCCCAAAAAGGGCCTCTGCCCCCCGGCCTCTGGACAGGGCCCAGTGTCCATATATGGAGCTGGCCTGTTCTGACGTCATTCGGACGTCCTCTGCATAGACTCCATATTTGGGCGTGCCTGACAAAGAACTGGGTCATGGGAATATGGGTTATGGGCATAAAAGGGACCTGACATCTGGGTGGGGCATGCATCTCCAACTTGCATCGTTCCAAGTAGGCCAGTGCCCAACGGGCACCGCTGTAGAGGCTCCAACGGGCACCTAGTAATCTAAATCTGCAAGGTTACTACTAACTAAAGCTATCAACTAATTAATTGTAGTGGTATAAAAAGTACAGTGGAGCAGAAATATATATAAGTATATATATATATATATATAAATCTCAAAACGTAAGTCCAATACTTGATACTACATGTATTTTACACTGTTTGTAGCTACAGTATGTCACATTTATGCCCATTTTTGCCCCAGAGCATTCTCACTTCTAATGTAAGATTTAGAAAGATATTACGGACCTGTGTTTGACTGTGTGTCCGGAGCTAATCTGACAAACTGCTGGACCGATCAATGCCAAATGTCTTTCGATCGCCAAATTTGGAGTCATACATTATCCCATTCTGACCGGGCACCCATTTTGGTGTCAGCATCATGTTATGCTTTAGCTATTTAAAAATAGCAGATCTACAAGCTTGTAGGTCTGCTATTTTTGAAAAATCGAAGAACGACTGACATTTTTAGAATCTGATCTCAGGTCAGAATGGGTCAATCAGACCAGTGTGTGTCCAGTGGAAACCTCGTATGAATCTGATCTCAGGTCAGAATGGGTTATAGATGATGTCATAGACGACTGACATCCATGCTGGAGCCATCGGATCCACATGATTCAATGTCTCGTATAAATCCCTATAGTTTGTGACGCTGCGTTGATGCCTTCCTACATGTCTGTATCATGTTTTCTGAGCACGTGCTTCATAGAAGGCACTATACCTTTCTAAAAGTCATATTTCCCCCCGTGCGAGCACACACCGCCTGCACCACTCTCTGAGTGCTGTCCTCCAAGCCTCTTTATGTCTAAATCTATACCCGTGATTACATCAAAGGTTCCGCGCGTCTCCGTATAACTCCAGTCGGGGGGGTCAGCCCGTCTTGCTTTTGTTCTAGGACGGTCTTTTATTTCCGGCGGATGGTATCATTGCAGGTAATTTGTGAAATGAGCTATTGTGGTGCTTTGATGCTGCCAGCCAGAAGAACTCCCCCTCCATCCCTCCCCGTCTCCCTCTCCCCCCCCCCCACCCCCCACCCCCCTCGTCTGCTATCACTTCTTCTCCCCCTTATAGCCCGTCTGTTCCTCCTCTGGCTTTGAAGTGAAACTTCAAGCACAATGAATTACAATGCATAATGAACTCTCACCTGTCAGCCCATCCATGCCTGCACCTTCCGGAACATCTTGTCATTGTTGTGGCGTGTGTGTTGTGATAGACGGCGAGCGGGCGGGGAGGAGCACGGCGGGAATTCATAATTGCGAGGGAGGAAAAAGGCTGTGCGATCGAAGATGAAATTGATGCGAGCACCGTTGTGTGTGTGTGGGTGTGCGTGTGTGTGTGTGTGTGTGTGTGTGTGTGTGTGACGACCGATTCGGTATGAAAGTTGCGGTTAATTGAATGATGGGCTGGGAGCTGGGAGCTGAGAGCAGCATTGCTCTTGGAGTGCTATTAATGTGACTGCATGTGGTCTGTCCGTCTGCTTCTCTTTCTGTCTGTCTCTCTGTTTCTGTCTCTTTCTCTGTCCCTTTCTCTTTCTGTCTGTCTCTTTCCCTGTCTGTCTCCCTGTCTCCCTGTATGTCTCCCTGTCTGTCTGTCTGTATGTATGTCTGTCTCCCTGTATGTCTGTCTCCCTGTCTCCCTGTCTGTCTGTCTGTCTGTCTGTAGGCCCACTGGGATGGGTTGACTGGACGTGTCCTCTTCAACAAGACCAACGGACTGAGGACGGATTTTGACCTGGACGTTGTCAGCCTGAAGGAGGAGGGTCTGGAAAAGGTGGGTGTGTGTGTGTGTGTGTGTGCTAGGGGTGTGCCAAAATATCAATATCGCGATATCGTTATATTGATTAGTTACAGTACTAGTAGTAGTAGGCTATACCCATTGTTGTGGACAGACACGTTTGCAAAGTTGCAGTCAGTGTTTTATTTACTTCATGGATTCATGTACTTATTGGCCAGTTTTGTGGTTTTTATGGTTATTATTTCGTTTAAAGTTACAGATATCACGATATATCGTTGATGAAATCTCTTGCTATATATTGAATATCGCAATATATGGAATATCGTGATATTATCATTATGGAGGGCCTAATATCGCCACAGATATCGTATCGTGATGTGTGTGTGGTAGCGTATGAGTACCGGTATGTACTTTAGGTTTATATTTCCGCCAATCAATCTGACTGCCAACACATCAGTGGTAACATCAGGACACTGAGGACTCTACACTATATGTGCACAAGCTCCATGATAATGTATGTGATTTTTCTTTTGTCACAGATCGGAACGTGGGACCCTCCCAGCGGTCTGAACATGACAGAGACACACAAGAGCAAGACATCCAACATCACTGACTCTCTGGCCAACAAATCACTCCGTGTATCGACCATACTGGTAGACACGCGCGCACACACGCACACACACACAAACAACACACACACACACACACAAGGATGCACTCAGACATGACCATGTATCTTCTCTCGTGTGCAGGAGGAACCCTACGTCATGTTTAAGAAGTCGGACAAGCCGCTGTACGGGAACGACCGCTTCGAGGGCTACTGCATCGACCTGCTGCGGGAGCTGTCCGGCATCCTGGGCTTCCGCTACGAGGTCCGCCTGGTGGAGGACGGCAAGTACGGAGCGCTGGAGGAGAAGACGGGCCAGTGGAACGGCATGGTCCGAGAGCTCATCGACCACGTGAGTCAAGACGTATACCGTTCTCAACCCTCTTCATTTCAAGGTTGTTAAAGGGCTAGAGACGGGGGAGACTGCTGTTACTGAACAAACACTCTAGCCTTTAACCAATTCTGACCTGAGATCAGATTCTAAAAATGTCTATTACATCCTGACAGTTTCATTATTAACCCATTCTGACCTGAGATCAGATTCTAAAAGTGTCTTCGATTTTTCAAAAATAGCAGACCTACAAGCTCGTATCGCGCCACTCGGTGGCGCGATATGAGCTTGTAGATCTGCTATTTTTCAATAGCTAAAGCATAACATGATGCTAACACCAAAATGGGTTCCCATTCAGAATGGGTTAATTCCAGAATCAGAATATAGAACTTTAACCGGTCTCCTACTGTGCAGGAGACCAGTGCCTTCCGCAATGCTGAGACATATTCAAAATGATACTATAGAAATGTTTTATTTTTATTTTTTTAACTTAAATCTTTATTGGTTTTCAAGACAAGACAGAAAAAACAAACTTACAATACACATAACACCACAGACGTACAAAAAATTTAAAAACGGAAAATAAAAAAAGGTATCGACATTGCGTTTCAAATTTATTTACATACATTTTTCTAGGTATTTACTATTGTCTCTCATTCCCCCATTATAGAAATGTTTTTCATGTAACAAAATTAATGTAAGCAACGTCCAGTGTTGGCATTAAGCCTGAAACATACTCCATGCAATGCGAGTACATGAACACGAACGCTTGAAGCAATGCCAGATCGATTGTACGAGTTATTGCGCGTGTCACCTGAAAACCATCAATTTCGAAACAAGCAGGACATGCATGCGTTGCAGCGAGGTTTTCTATAGCAGGCAACAAACAACAGATTGAATCTGTATGCTTGTTTTATCTTCTTTTGTCTTCCATAATATACTGTAGCAGGCTGTAGTTGCAAATGTAACTGTGGGATTTATTGCCTCCACTGCATGTTCAGTATGTTCACTGGGGACCCCGTGTTCGTGAGGAATACATTTCAGGTTGTAGTTTAACTCAGAGTTCAAGTATCACTCAGAGGTTTGCTGTGTAGGTGTTATAGAGCCTAACCGAGTTGTATATGTAATGTATATCACATTCTGAAGTAACCGTTATCTCCCCCGACGTGAGAATTCCAGGAATACATTTTCAGCGGATGCCCATATGATTTTAGAGTTTTAATAATTTATCGCCAATGGGTTTGTTGTGCCGCAAGGGGCGCCATGGTAGTCTTTCTGCAATGTCTAAAAGGGAGATATGACGTTTGGAAACACAGAATGTAATAAGGAAACACATAAAACACCATTCTTGGAGAATACATATATTGGATGGCCTTGCTCTTGAATATAAAATGGGAGTATATTGTGTATATTGTAGCCTGGTTATATAACCACTCCACCTTGAATACATTTCAAAAGTTTTCAAGGGGGAGCGGTTTACCAGGCCAGGTATGCACACGATGATACGTTCTGTGGAATGCTGGAGAAGTCGCTGGGTTAACAACCCGCCCTGCAGCGAAACGTGGAGAGAAACCAGTTTCAATCTCTTCATCAGTATATATAGTATGTCAAATATATAGTATGATCACATTCTTTTGTGCAATTAAATGGTCAGCTAGATAATGATACAAAGTCTACTGGTATGTGAATACAATGAAGTGATGATTTTAAGCATTCTTCAGGATTATTCCCAAATCAAACACTTACTAAATAGCTATATACAAGCTCTATTTTCAAAGTACAAGTTAAACAGGTTCAAATAGTAATGACTCGTGCATTAGGAACAGTGTTACTCTTTTAAGGAGTAATATGTAATACGTGACATATTACTCTCTTTCAGGATATTGTTTACTAATGAATTTCATTGTTTCGGTACTTTGGTATTTAAGCATTTAGCATTCCTACTTCATCTAGTGTAAACTCTTAACAACTATCCCCTCTCTCTCTCTCTCTCTCTCTCTCTCTCTCTCTCAATTTAATGCAATTCAAATAAAGGTTTAAGGTGTGTTTAAGTAAAACTAAAATGCACTAAACCGCAGCGAGTCGGAAAAGCAGCGACTTCTCCGGTTACCTTTCTGTGCGCACACATACAGCTAATCCAAAGACTGACCCACATGGGATAAGAAGAAAGGAAATATCCATGTGACCTCTACTTTCCACCCCAACACCACTTACTCCTTTACCTCCTAATCAAGCTGAACAAATAACCACAATGGTTGTCGACTCTCCGCAGTGGCTCATCTTCCGCCTACATATTGAACGGTCAAGCTGTTGACAGAAATCCGATCCTAACTCAATTGGTTCCACTCCAGTACCCCGACCCCCTCTCATTGGTCAATCTCTACCCCCTGCCCCTTCCCATTTGTTCTTTCCCCGCAGAAATCGGACCTGGCAGTGGCTCCCCTGGCCATCACCTATGTCAGGGAGAAGGTCATTGACTTCTCCAAGCCCTACATGACGCTGGGAATAAGCATCCTGTACCGCAAGCCCAACGGCACCAACCCCGGAGTCTTCTCCTTCCTCAACCCCCTCTCACCTGATATCTGGATGTATATTCTGCTGGCTTGCTTGGGTGTCAGTTGTGTGCTGTTTGTCATAGCCAGGTAACATGTTGCTTCCTCCTCCCCCCCCCACCTCTTTCCCTCTCTCTCTCCCTCCATCCTGAACTCCCCTCATCGCTCGCTCTCACCAGCACTTGGCGGTTTATCTCTGAAGGCCCATGCACAGTGGCAACGTTCAATGAAAACCACAGAGCCCACACTGAAGGTCTTTGTGAATGTTCTCACAGGCAGGCTGTGTGCGTGTGTGAGTGCCTGTGTGCGTGTGTGAGTGCCTGTGTGCGTGTGTGAGTGCCTGTGCACATGTGTGTGTGAGTGCCTGTGTGCATGTGTGAGTGCCTGTGTGCGACTGTGCGTGTGTGCTGCTGAGAGAGTTTGAGTGTTACAGATCGGGCCTCCACTGAGCAAGTGTGAAATTTACATTTTATAATTTATATGATGTGGCAACACATCCATTCCAATTAAGTAGTATATCGTTGCTGTCGGGCAGAAACCTCTTATTTTCCCGTAATTAATGCCCTACTTGGTCATACCACAGCGTCACACAAAAGCATCAATATAGCAGATCTGCAAGCTTGAAACGTGGCCCGAAGTGACGTGTTTTGAGATTGACGATCTTCCACTTTTTTCTCCTGAAAAGTAACAGTTTTGGACATGTCGTGTCGTGTCGTGTCCAAAACCGTTTATTCAGGAATTTACCTGTTTTCCAAATGTCCAATGTACCAAATGATAAGTAAAGATAGTCACAAGCTCTTGGTTAATACTTTCAACCTATAGCGTCCCTATTCTGTGCTTATTATTATAGGTGAAATCTTTCACGATTTTTCAAACTCTTTCCAAATGAGCAAGAAATGCATCCTGTAGGCCATATACAAGCTCACAGCGCATTGAGAGGTGAATGATGCATTGTAAGCTTGTAGATCAACCATAACGCTATACTTTTGCAGTATAGAAAGGGTCAATAAGTTATGAAAAAGATGAAATATGAAGATACATGGTTTCTGCCTGACGGCAACAATGTGCATTATATTTGGCCACTGTATATAGCCAAGCTGTTGTATGGAATGTACCACTGCAGTGCACTGTAGTTCCTGTGCATGTCTGAGGTAGAAAGAAAGGTGTGTGTTTATCCCAGATCTCAGTCCTCTGCGTTGACCCCCTGAGAGTTTTAGGATTCTCATGCACTTTTCACCAAAATGTTACCGGCAATATGAACACGCAAGAGGATAAAAGCGGCAACTGTCACCTAAGTTAGTTCAGAATATGCAAATTGTTGTCATTGTCATTTTTTTTGTCACGGTTGGCCAGGGTAAGTGTTTAGCATGTATTTTATACTGCTAGCATTCCTGGGCCGCCCAATAACGGCCTCAGCACTTTTTGACAGATTGTTAAAATGTGTATTGTTTGTTTAACGGCATGGTACTTTTTTTTTTCTTCTTGCATGTCAATGCACCGAATAAGTGCTTGCTTGGTTCTATCAGCACCCTCAGTCTACCTGAAATACAGTATCCCCTCTGCGGTTTGCTGAGTTGAGTTCTCTCATAATTGTAGTATTGATCGTGCAGCCCCTGATTGATTGGTCGGAACCCTAAATGCCGAGTATATTATCTCCTTTAATCCGCTGCAAAATGGAGAGAAAGCGGAGAAAGCTTGCAGAGCCCCACATGCACAGTTGCACACTATAAAATGCATGCATACCACCAGAGCCCACTAGGTATTTGCAATCTCATTGCAATCTCATTGAACCCGGCCCCCTACCTCCCTCCAACTAAATTAGCTACCTGTTCTCCACACAAAACACACCCTTTGGCCTTTTCTTTTGACTCAACTAAACGCTGTGGCTCCATTAAGCTTCCAGAGCTGTGCAATAACATTTCTGCCGCTCTCTCTTTATTAGGAAAACAGAATTCCCTCGGTATAGTACAAATTATTGCCGACCACAACCAGTGCATAATACATGATTTGCAAGTAATTATGGGCTATTATTGTTTTGTGCAGTAAGTCCATGTTCTGGTGGTCACCTGTGTCTCTCTCCAGTCTCCTCACTTGGCCCCGGAGAATAAAGGCAACACATCTATCACTGCAGCCAGACTAATTGAATCTGGTAGACAACTCACTGGTACAAAACTATACACGTCAGCTGACGGTTTAATTTTGTATTGACAAGAGAAGGGAATGAACTGAGGAGCCCGGGTAAGAATGTCTTCGAAAATGGAGCTGAGAGAGACTTAGAAGAATTCGATGGAGGAGGTTTGATGTCGAGAATACAGTCAAACATCAGGCTCCCCCCAGGGATCTATGCTTGGTCCCATTCCTTTTCCCCACTACACCAAATTCACACCAAATCAGCAGCATTGTGAGCCTGTAGATCTGCTATTTGTTCACCTATTATGACATACCCAGAATTGGGACGCTATAGGGTTCATTGGGTTAACTGACAGTGTCCACGTTAAGTTGAAGGCTATGTCCATTTATCCATTTATTATTCTGAAACTGAATGCTGTCCAGCATGTCCCTCGCGCTCCTTGTGATCGGTGTGCAGAACACGGCCTGGTGCATGTCAGGGATCATGCGTGTGCTATACTGACAGTAGAGAGACCGTGGTGGGAGTGGACTGGATCATGCGTGTGCTACTGACAGAGAGACCGTGGTGGGAGTGGACTGGTTTGGTCAGTTTGGTAGGTATAAAGGGAGAGAAAAGGTTCTTGTTATTAAAGGGTTGCTGAGGGAGAGAGACTGCTGAGGGCATTCTGGGGGCTGGTGACAAGATGGAGAATGAGCTCGGCACTGCCTATAGGCTGGGCGGATGACCTGAAGACGCACCTCAACGCTCCAACACGTGAGGAGGAAGAGGATTCGGGAACGGTCGTATCTGTGGGAATGTGCCGTGTTTTGCCGACGTTTTCCGTCTTATCGTGGAAGGGAAATACAATTAAGTATTTACTGTAACTGGGGATCATCATGCGGTCATTTGTTTTCGTGTGGCAGTGAGAACAGAGTCAATCGGGTGAGGCTGGTGGTGCGTGTGCATTTCTGCAATGGTGATTGTTAAGTAGTAGCGACGGTCAATGGATTCAAGTTTTGGACGGTCTTTACTCCTGGACTTGTGTTATTTATTAACTTAAGGGAATGTGTTGTCATTGTGGCTTGCATGGGACAGATGAAAGAGATGATCAGAGAGAGAGAGAAAGTGGAATCAATGTATTATTCCATGTGCTATCCAGCATGTCCGCCGTGCTCTGTGTGAGAGGGGGTGACCTTACATTCCATGAGGAAGGACCATGCTTCCTTTGATAGGTGGAGTCCATGCAGGCAGCAGGGGGAAAAGGCCAGGCAGAGGAAGCATAATGTTCTCTGGATGCTGACAGAATACCCATGCACACGCAGAGAAACACACACAATAGGCATGTTACTTAATATGGATCATCTGACACATGCTGTTCTTTTGACAATGCATTACTGTATGTGCATGCGCACAGACAGAAGAAAGAAAATTCATAATCACAAGCACTATTGGCGCCATGCACGCCTGCTGCCACACACATACTGTATGTACGCATTCACTCACAGTCACATACAGTACACAAGCATTCACACACAGTCACGCACGCACGCAGCCACGCACACACAATTAATTCCATCTGCGCAAACACATAAAACCACATGCACATACTATGCATACGTACAGTAGGCCTACAGCATGCAATGTACGCGCAAACGTACACATACGTGCGTGCACATACAGTACATGAGTACACTATCCACACAAGGCGCACGCATTGTACATACACGTGCACATGCCCAGGCAGGCACACACACCTCCACTGTACATTTCACCCATCACCACAAGGCCATTGTGTGGCTACAATCTCCTGTGGTTCCAAGGAGACATACATAGCTCATTGACATTCCAGCAAATCAGCCACCCCCGTGTGGTTGACAGGATGAATTATAGCCTGTCAACACATCCATGTCCACACAGGCGCTTCTCAAGGGGATGCGGCACAGAAAATGGCTATAAAGGACACCCAACATGACAGAGATGACGCTTCCATTCACGACACTTGTAAAAGAAGAGCGTTAATTAGGGTGCTACCGTCCATAAAAACGGATATCAAACGGGAATAACTAGAGTACTGATATATCGTGAGGTTCCTGCCATGAGCTCAGAGCTCTCGGCTCTGCCTCTGTGGACTGTAGCAATACTACTACAAATCGTGCAGTGATTAATATAGGAACAGTAAGATATTGCTCCTGTTCATGGTGTCTTGTTATTTACATTTGTTGTTTAGTGTTCTGTTTACACATTGTGTAAAGTACAACGCACTGTGAGCAAGTCAATTATACCACACGACGGGGGGTACGTGCTACAGTTTTCCCCTCTGAATTGCATTTATGTTCTCATAACAACAGACCTTCCCATACAGTACAGTATGTATCCTGCAGCACAGCTACTCTATAGCTGTCCCCAGAATTGCCATGAATATAAACTGATACATTACAAAAATGGAAAAAAACACCCAGTTAAAATATTATTTTGGGGGGTCGTGGCCTGAAAAGTTTGCGATTGTGAACCCTTGTCCGCTGAGGCAAACCTTTACACCTCTGACTCATTGTATATTAGCATGCAGCCTGTTGAGCTAGTGCTCCCCAAACAGCCCTGCCCCTCATCAGATAGGCTGACTCCGCCAGCGCTACCACCTGTCCACTTCAGCTCCAAGCTCAATCTGCCTCCTGCCACTTAATGCTAACCCCTGCTCGGCCAGTCCTAATGCCATGCCACGCTTACTTAAACGACAAAATGTCCCCGTCTGAACCTCGAGGGGTCTTACAGGTCGTCTGAGGTGCATGGGGCGTGTAGGTTGATGCAGAAAGACTGCAAACAGAGAGAGAGAGGGACACAGAGAGGGGGGGGTTGTAGGTAGGGAGAGAGGTAGAAGGTAGAAAGGGAAGTGAAGGAGATGGAGTGTGGGGCTGCCGGGAGCACAGAAGAGCCGAGAGAAAGCCAGCTGATGCTGGGGAAGTGCAAGGAGAGGCTGATTCATAATTATAATGATTTGTGGCTGCAGGGTGTAGTGTCCCGGAAAATAGCTGATCTACAAGCTCACAGTGCATCGCAACATGGCGCGCCATCCAGTATACAAATCAGGCAGTGAATCCCAAAGCGATCTCCAAAGACTACCAGGCACTGACCGGGACATTATCACTCGTGACAGTGTTATTCCAGCCCATTGATCCAGCAACACAATAAACTGAAGGCATTTGAATATGCCAATAGGCTGATCTGAGCCCAAAGGATGAATGATTTGCTCTGGTTCCCCCCACAGAAGCACTGCCTCCCTCGGGGAAGGCAAGGAAACACAGAACTGCATTGCATGCATATGATTTGTATTCTCATCGTTCTTTCTTAAATAACCGGCTCTTATTATGTTTTTATTTTATTCCATTATCTATGCCTCATTAGTCATTTGCCATTAAGTTCATTCCAGGGAATACAGCATGTGGCTTTTTTTAACTGATGTACCTGTGCTTGTTTTCTCCCTATCTCTCTCTCTCTCTCTCTCTCTCTCTCTCTCTCTCTCTCTCCCCCCTCTCTCCCTCCCCCCCCCCCTCTCTCTCCCTCCCCCCCCCCTCTCTCTGTATAGGTTTAGCCCATATGAGTGGTACAACCCACATCCATGCAACCCAGACTCTGACGTTGTGGAAAATAATTTCACGCTGCTCAATAGCTTCTGGTTTGGAGTCGGGGCTCTCATGCGGCAAGGTAGTCTGCCTCAGCCTTTGGCTCTGTGACGCTGGTGGAGCTCTCTGTGCTCCACTGTCTCTGGGCGAGAGACCCACGCGATGGGGATGGGCACCATTTCTTATGGATTTACTGTCGTATGAAAGAATTGAGACTTATTTGACGTGTCGCGCGCCAGAAATCTAGGTCGCAAGACCGTCGCACCCGACAGAGCATAAATTTGGCTTTACTGTCGTATGAAGAATTACTGTGGTAGTGGATAGTAACAAGATAGTAACAGGATAGTGCAAGGATAGAAATAAAACTTGTTCATAATACTCATTCCCATTTATGTTATGAAAATAGTCACAACGATAAAGCCATATAAATGGAGGCATCAATACAATATGTCTGTAAAAATAGATATTTGCGTTAGGGATGAACCAATACGTAATTCTGGGGCCGATAGCAATGTTTAAATTAATAATCTGTCAGATAGCCAATTACAGAAACCGTTTCTGTTGATGTTGTTTGTTGTCCTGTTTTGTGCCAGGGAAGCAAATACATCTCCATTATAAAACATAGCTGTCCCCAGCCTGCAGCTTGGCAGGCTGCAGATATCAACATAGTCAGCGCAAGATTGATGTGTCACAACAACAACTCCCAACATCTACAGCTACATCGGTGAATCCAGTCACCACGGCACAAAAAATCTTCTAAATCCTCCAGTTTTCTGAAATAAATATTTTCACGATTTTTCAAAAATAGCAGACCCACAAGCTCGTAGCACGCCACTCGGTGGCGCGCTATGAGCTTGTAGATCTGCTATTTTTCAATAGCTAAATTATAACATAATGTTTGAAACACCAAAAGGGGTTCCTGCCCAAAATGGGTTTATTTGCGCATATAACAGTGGTTTGCAACCTTTTTCACATCGAGGCCCATTATGTATTTGGCATTTGAGCCACGGAACAACCATTTCTTGAGATTTATAGCCTCTCTGTTGTCGGATAAGATTTTGTCCACAATTCCATGCTGTATTGATGTTGGTTTATAGAGATAACAGGCAAATGTTGATCAAAAATAACAATTCTTCTACACAATCTAATTGTGTAGACTTATTTTAAATTAAGTATAATGCAATAACAATGCAATTAACAATTTTTTACACACTTAATGATCTGTAAGGGTCCATTTGGTTACCAACTCTCCGTCATTTAGCTGGGGACCACCTGGGAGTGGGACCCTCTCAAGGACCACTGGTGGTCCCCGGGCCACTGGTTGAAAACCACTGTCATATACTGTAGCATCACAAACGAACCAATATACTGTATATTCCAACATTCAGTTTATTGCTGCAGTTGATATCAGAGGACTACATTACCCATCAGCCTCTCCTCTGGTTCTTGACCTCTCAGCGATCAGTGGGATGTGGAATCGGAGTGTGAGGTTACCATGGATACAGCCATGACTTCTGCAGACTGTTTTCAGTGAATGAATGCTATTATGAATGTGTTTGTATGAGTTGAATAACACAAATACTTAAAACAGTTTTTGAGGGGCGCTAGCTTCAAAAACATTGAAGACAAAAGTGAGGACGCAAATTGTGATTGGCCAGAATGAGTTGATGTATGATTGATGACGTATGACGATAAGAGCGCCCCTCACTTCACACGGGTGTAATTTTTTATCCTCTATTCCAGTGGTTCCCAAGCTACTCAGCCCGAGACCCAAATTTCTCTGGACCCAAACTAGTGAAATTAGCCGATCTACAAACTCACAACGTGTTGTGATTTGTTTTGTAACTCAAGGAATGTTTTTTTTATTTGTTTGTAAATTCATGAAATTCTGCTGAAAAAGGTTTAAAATTTCATTTTAATTTTTGAAAACATAAACCAAACATACTCCCGAACCAGTTTTTGCAAAACAGTGTTCTGGTCTATCTGAGAATCTGACTTTTTTTTCCAAAGTTGTGCAAGATTGACGATTAGATGAGGTTTGAGGTTATCAAAGGGGGGTCCAGGGACCCTTACTTGAGGGGCTTCCATTTGTAGACTCTCAGAGTCTTATGGTATTTTGGAGAGTATGACGTTTTTTATGTTAAAACATTTGAGAACCACTGGATTAGTTAATTGGTTTCCAAGGCAACTCATTGTGCTTTGGGGTATTTCTTCCATCAAGTGACATCATCTTGAAAGCGAGCAGAGTTTTCAAGTTCTGCCTCAAGTTCTGTAATCAACTTTTGTTTCCAGAAAGTTTGGGTGGAACTCCATGCAAGTGCAATGATTTCATCCTATTGGCAGTCGGATATGAGATTCTCATCTCATTTTTAGGATGACTAACTGTTTGAAAACTTAACAATGTCCATCCCTCCAACCCACCGCAACACCCCCCCCCCCCTCCCCCCCAGGCTCAGAGCTCATGCCCAAGGCCCTGTCGACTCGAATAGTGGGGGGAATCTGGTGGTTCTTCACCCTCATCATCATTTCGTCCTATACGGCCAACCTGGCCGCCTTCCTCACCGTGGAGAGGATGGAGTCTCCCATCGACTCTGCCGATGACCTGGCCAAGCAGACCAAGATCCTCTACGGGGTGGTGGAGGATGGTTCCACCATGACCTTCTTCAAGGTAAACCCCCTGTCCTCCCTGCTGCTGTGTGTGTCTGCCATGTTGAAATAGCTGGTAGCTTAATTCTGAACAAAGGGAGTCTACCAGCGTGCCTCAGCCTAATACGGCTGGTCCGGTGTGTCACAGGAGCAGATAAGAGCAGACTCCACACTACTACACAATCTCCGAATGCTTTATATAGAGTCTGGATTCTGGAACTACACCTCCCGAAATCCGAGTAAGGAAGCTTGCCATTTCCGTTCACGAAAATATATTTAAAAAAAAATATATATTTTTATTTCCATTTATGCTAAGCAGCAATTACGCTATGCTTAGATGGTTTAGATTTATAATTTAGTAAAGACTGTAAAGACGAAACGGAAGTGGGGAGGAGGCTTCACTTCCGCTTTATATTTTACTCATGATCAGAGCTTCCGTTCTCCAGACTGTATGATGGAAGCATTTGAAAATTGCGAGAAGCAACAGTCTGGCCACACGAGACTACAGGAGCAGGGAGGGGGCATGGCTCTGAGGAAGATTGAAGATTGAAACGTCATTTCTTGTACTATATGGTTCCTGGTTGTTTTTATGTGATGTTTGCTCCCACTGCCACCCCAGCACCACTGGTGGTCCCTGTTATTTCTGTTCCCCATGGAGGGTTGTTCTCGTCTCCACCAGGCCGAAGGCATGCGGAGAGAGTATGTTTTGCACTCCGTCCGTCCGTCCATGTGTGTGTCCGTCCGTCCGTTACCAGCTAATCTCTGGCACCGTTAACCCGGTTGAGGCCAAACTTTGCACACACACTCCCTGGATGCCAACATGAACCTCTGCCCCAAATTTTCCAAAACGGCCTGTTATAGCACCACCCTGAGGCCGATTTTGGCAAAACACATTTCTGTAGATTATAGTATACACTATCTCCATGGTTGTGTGATCAACACGGATCTGCACCATTTCCCATATTCCATCCTGATTGGCTTACAAAGCTCACATGATTGGTCCATTTGGAACAAAATGCCTCAAATCGCAATTTTCAGGATTTCCACAAGGCCGAGGATGACATGCCACTCCAAATCAGTGCTATAACAGGCCAATTCCTGTTTTTACCTCTTCTTTTTTTTATATATATTTTTTATACCACGATTTTGTAACCCATTTTTCACCCCTGTGTCAATCATCTAATGTGATCCTGGGCTCTACACACCCTCCACCAACCTAGTCCCCATATATGGGGGACAAGGGGAGAGCAACGGACTTGAACTCATGCTTCCTTCATGCCTGAGTGTCCAAGTTGCTTCTTTACACCTGACAGGGGGGAGTTTCCCTGGTTGGACGTAGCGCGTGGAGGGAACACGTTATTCCAACCAGTTCCTTTCCCCTCCATCAGGCGCCCTGGCTGGCCAGGGGGAGGCAGTTTAGTGACCAGGATTACTGCATGTTTTTGTGAGGGTACCTACCCTAGGGGACACTGGGAGAACATGCAAACTCCACACCGTTTTTACCTTTTTAACTGCATCGATCTGTGTACAACTTTTTATGCGCACTCCCTAGAGGCCATGGCAAAACATTTTCCCTGCATTTTCCACATCTCCCAGTTATAGCGCCACCATGAGGCCGATTTCTGCAAAACACATTTGTTTATATTAGTCACACAGATTTCATCCAAATCTCACGCAAATCGGTACACATGATCTCTGTAGTAGTCATGTGATCACCACAAGTCTGTTGGATTTCTCAGATTCTACACTGATAGGCTAAGATTACCTTCCAAAGATTTCAAGACTGGCCCGTTTTGTACAAAATGCTGAAGATCATGAACGCAGGGCTCGAGTGCAGTGGAACGTATATTCCCACTATAGGCTGAGGAAGCAATGCCACTTACATGCACCGATCTGCATACAACTTTGTATGCACAAAACATTGTGCGCACACTCCCTAAAGTAAAGCCCAAGGGAAAACATCTGGCCTGCATGCATTTTTCAATTCTGCCTTTCGAGTGCCACCAGGAGGCCCATTTATGTGCAACCCTCTTTTTTTTGTCCTTTTTTATCCATATATCAATCCTGGTGGAGACCTGTGCCCTGAGAGGCATTTCTTCTAGTTGTATATCTATCTCCCTGCTCTTAATGTATTGGTGTTTACTTGTGCCGAGCAGGGAGAAAAATGTAGCAGAATTCTCGTTATCTGTATTCTCATTCTATAATAAATATTGGTTAAATCTATTCGTGAGTTATCTGACTGAACTAGGATAGATGACTTCACCAGTGTTCTGCTCCGTGTATAGCCCGTAACACGTCTGTTCTCTTCTCCCCGCCGCGTCTGCTCGCAGAAAACCAAGATCTCCACCTACGACAAGATGTGGGAGTTCATGAACAGCAGGAAGCACTCTGTGCTGGTGAAGAACATCGAGGAGGGCATCCAGCGCGTGCTGACGTCCGACTACGCCTTCCTCATGGAGTCCACCACCATCGAGTTTGCCACGCAGCGCGACTGCAACCTCACGCAGATAGGAGGCCTCATCGACTCCAAGGCGTACGGCGTGGGAACGCCTATGGGTAAAAAAAACACACAAAAAAAGCTCACAAAACGCGCACTTGTAGATCGGCTGTTTTCGCTATCTCGGAAGGTTTTCTCAGTTTGTGTGTGTGTGTGTGTGTGTGAGTGTGCGTGTGCGTGCGTGCGTGCGTGCGTGCGTGCGTGCGTGCGTGGAACATATGGATAGCCACAGATAACATGTGAGAGGTAAAGGTTTATAGTGTGGATAATGAACGACGTGCTGGAGAAAGAAGGGATTGGCGATGATGATTAATGGTGTCATGGACATAATTGGAGGACTGGAATGAATGAGGTGAAAATGTCTCCGTTTAATGAGAAGAGGATGGATTGACTGAATGACCGTGAATTGCGCTGCAGAAACATCCATCCGTTTGAACTTTGCAGTACCATTCATGGCTTACTTAGTTTTGTTGGCTTGGTTTTTTTTCCTATACTTTCTCACAGTGTTCTGTGGCTGAACTTATTTGAAACATTATTTTAAAAATAATAGCGTTGACTTACCAGAGTGTTTGTTCAGCACCAGGGGCCACTCCAGCTCTTTAGTAAACGGATACGAATACATTTTCAGATCGGTATAGCAATTTCATCAAGAGAGAATACTTTTTCAGCTTCAATTTCATTGTGTTCCAGTTCCATTTGGTTTTGTTTGTTTCATAACCGGGTTCTCTCTCCTGACTGTCTACATTTTGGTATACCGACATTAACATTTATTGTCTACGTGGTTATGATGCATACGGTACCACATTTAATATGCTCTAATGCAGCCAGACAGCGAGTCGCGGGTTAGATTCCCGAGCCTGACGATGGCCCTTGCTGTGTATCACTCTCTCTCCCTGTTTTTTTCTCCCTCTCAACTATACTATCCAAGTAAAGGCAGAAAAGTCCCCAAAAATGTTTTGTTTACTAAAGAACTGGAGAAACGGGGAGACTATTGAGCAAACACTCCATATAGCAATGATTACTATCTAAAATAACCACATATTACACACATAAAGAGTGTTCTAACGTCATTATCATAACATACACATACATAACAATTTTAACATAATCTGATGTAGGCCTAATCTACATTATCCTCATGCAGTAAACTACCAATTTGGTATATTCATGCGCAAGATCAAACAACGTTGCGATGTTTGTGACCCGCATATGGCCTCTGCAAACAGCCACATTTTTCCTCTCTCCACATTATGGTAACCATTTTGTGGCACATAAAGCAATTTGGCACCTGGGTAATAAGTGTGCAGCTCACATCGCCCGCACTCCAGGGGCCAGCCTGGCTGAAAGTCGTTGATGACGCTTTCCAATCTCGGTATTGCCGAGGTGAGAGTAGTCATGACGAGGCCAGTGAGACCGCCGCGACCCGCGGTAATGGCTACATCCATCACTGGGGGATATGAAGGCCATCAAAATACGGCCACTTCTGGACCTGTCCCCACTGATGAGCACGTCGGCTCGCTTATGGATCTTCAGGGATCTGCAGGCTGCGACGTCCAGGCTGACGGGACCTGCATGCACTGTAAAATCCCGAGCTTTTTTTAACTCGCCAAATGGACCCAGAAGGGACGGGTCCACATTTGTATTTTGCACACGCTCAGAGTTTAAAGAAAAAAATAGGTCTGCACTGAACCAAATGACCTGTGTAAAGTGTCATTTGGTTCCCTTCGTAGAGTTAAGTTGGCACTGAGGATTTTACTGTGTGCCTTTCATTTCCCTGTCGTGATTGTCACAGGGCTGTAACAAAGCTGAGGTGATGCGGTGAAATATGGTCCCACTGTGCCTCCTTAAGGACAGAGGGACTTACACTTATGTCCGTGAAATGGGCTCCCATTACTCGCCATGCGGTCGTACAGGGCTATCAGTTCCTCCTTTCCATTAATGCGCTGACACATGGAACAGCAAATATATGGCTGCCACCGACATCCCAAACAACCACATTATGGATAAAAATGCCTTGTTGTCACGGTGCTTTTGTTGCTCAATTTAAATTCATATTGCATCCAGAATGGTCCTAATCATATTCTGAAGTCTGCCCATTCTAGCACTCATTGATTCACTAGAGAATATTTCCTGAATCCTGATGTATTTACATAAATATGTATGGTTACATCCTTTACAATCAAAGGTAATAGAGCATGCACATCCACTCTGGCCCAGGTGCTGGACAAATGGCAGTACAAGAGGAAGAAATAGAGTCCGCAGCACTGGTAGGAAAAACTACCAGTGATCGAAACGTAGAATCAATAAACCAGTGGAGCTGAGTTTTTCCTACCAGTGCTGCGGACTCTATTTCTTCCTACATCCTTTACAATGCCATTGTTGTGTAACATTAACATATTTTTTTTAGGATATCCTAAAATATGTTAGGATAGATAATCACTCAACATTCTATAATAGGAATATGGGGAGATTGTGTACCGGTGGACCCCATATTTTGGAATTTGTGATATTCATAGCCATAACTTTTGGCCTGCTAAGAATACCCATCCCATTTGCATAAAAAATAGTCATCATGAATCATACGCAAGCTAAGACCGTAACAGTGGAATATCTATATAATGAAACTATGCATATACTATATAGTGCTATGTCTACATAAAATGCTATCCAAGTTACATAAGTTGAGCTTTTGCATATACGCCTGTAAGGTTGTCGGGGCTAGGGCTACGGCAAGTGCTACGGGCTCAGATGGAGTCTGAAGAGAAGGGTTTTCACTTAAGACTACGGCGGAAGATTGGGAGTGAGGCTGCAGTTCTGATTGCAATGGGAAGTGCATTCCATAGTTTTGGAGCCAGAAGGGTTTGGGATGTGTGGAGCGTTGTCCCGGCGTTTTTAGTGAGCTGCGTTGGCTGATCTGAGCGTGCTGGAGGGTTTGTAGGGTTCGATCAGACTTGCGAGATATGTGCCATACCTTTGGTTGCTTTGAATGCCAACACGTTTTGTACAGGCAGCAACCGGGAGCCAATGGAGGGAGCGGAGAAGGGGATTTTGTCTGGTTGAAGACCAAGATTGGAGATCAATTGGAGAGGCTTAAGTGTGCATGCCGGTAGGCCAGTAAGGAGGGCGTTACAATAGTCAAGTTTTGGCATGACTGATGTCTGGAAAAGGAGCTGGGCTGACTCCTGGGTTCATCAGAGGCAGTACAACATCTGAAAGGTGGGGGTGGGGGAAATGCACATTTCTTACTATATCCGGGCTTTACAGAGCAAGTTGCTTTGTTTCCTGTGTGGAAGATGCAGGTTGGAAACCCAGGTGGATACACAGGGGCGTTTCAAGGCCAGTCCAAGCCGTAATAATACCTGTGTCCCAAGCTGTTGGTCTCACACACCAATGTATTCCCGGAACGCAAATGTGTCCTCCATACGGCGGTCGATCGCATTAACATTTGAGGCCAGACTGTGTAGGAGTGATGGATATCCTCTGGTGTACAACATCTGTCAGGTGGTTCTGTGCGCGTGCACTGTGTCAAGTGCAGCGCTTTTCCATTCCATTCGCCCAGGCACCTTCTTTCCATATTCCACGTCCCCAAGGACCCATCCTATTAGCATTTATCCCAGCTCTGCTTTGTTAGGCAATCATTAATCATTTGAAATATGAGTGTGGGCAGAATCGGGGGGAACTCGGACACTTGATGGATCCCTCGTCCTCAACACTGCAAGGTCCTGAGTGTTCATTTAACTCAGAGTGTATGCACGTAACCAAATGTAACTGTCGTTTGTATACTCTCTGTGTGAGGATTTGACTGTGCATTGAAGTATGCATGTACACTGACTGCACGGATGTCCACATGTGCATACGGTGCATTAGCTACACACGTTACAGTACAGGCAGAGCAGTGCATATACAGTAAATGGTTTCTCAACCATTTTTGGATCATGTTTATTTTTATGATCAATCAATTCCGGTTTGAATCAATGGAACTAACATATATTATTGGCATCACCATATTGAACCACGTTTTAAAGAAAAAATACCATGCAATTTCGTTACATTCTTTTGAATATATGAATGTTATATGGCCACTAAAATATTGGTGTTTTGTCAATTATTTGGGGGCACACTCGCAACACCCGTGCAGCCCACTGGTTGGGAATCACTGGAATATAGCAATTTATGCTATAAGTGTACGAAGGCACATCCTCTTCATGAACAAAGACGGACAAGAAAACGGGCTGGATGAAACTCAGAGGGCGCTTTCAGTCATTTCCAATTCTGTGTTAATGCCCTCTTCATCAATCTGAACGCACGCAGACGCAAAGATGAAAGGATGATGTATTGCCGTACATAAATGATAGATGAAGAACAATGACCGAGGTGGAGAGAGAGAACCAAAGGGAACAGCCGACTTTTTTTGATTGATTGATTACATCTTTTACTTCACAGTATGTAGAATTGGTACATTTTAAACGAGAGCGCAAGTGAATACAAAGACTGCTACTTTGAGGACGAAACTGACTTGTTTGCATCAATTCAGTCCTCCATTTTCAATTCATCAGAACATTTAAAGACGTACAAATATACACTTTCAAGTAAGTGAAGACTGTGAGAACAGTCCAGAGGTTTTTGAGTGGTGCAACCACTCCTACATCCAGCTTGCAATGTCCGTGTACCTGTGTACCTGTGTACCTGTAACTATGAGCACGAGTATGTGACTTATTTATACCAGTAGGGGGCGCCAGAAACAGAGAGAGGGTAGGTGCTGTGTCTCTAATGAGAGAGAGAGAGAGAGAGAGGGGGGGGGGGTGAATTGCACCACTCAGTTCACACGTGTGTGATTTTTTAACTTTTTCTGCCCAAGGGCCAAGGCACACCAAAGGGCAAGTCAAAGTCTCAAGGCCCACGTGTATTCATGTTCTTGCAAAATAGCTTCTATAACACACATCACTTTTTCATCACTCATACATTTCCATTTATATTTACTAGTGTCATATAAAATGTTTAACCACTTACATGTAAGCCAGATTTCATATTTTAACATTTTTTTTCAAAACATGTCACAGTGCATGTGAGCTTGTAGATCTGCTGTTTTTCCTATTTAAAATTGTGTGTATGGTAAAACAAAACTTTGCCAAAATAGGTAGAAAGTGATTAAAATATGGTGACACTAGAACCTAAAATATTAGATTCTGAAGTGTTACATACATGAAATGTTAGTTAATGAGTTATTAATGACAGTGATTAATAACAGAAAAGTAGGATGAGTTGGCAGCATGGCTTATACTGAAAGTTGTTAATCAATTTTCTAACTTTGCACACCAATGGGCAAGTCAAAGTCTCAATGTGTATTCATGTTCTTGCGAAATAGCTTCTATAACACACATCACTTTTATCACTCATACATAACTATAAAACACACATACACTATATATATATATATATATATATTAACATGCACAAGACATTTCTGTGGTCCATTAGCTACAGTATCTGATAGATAGCTTAACCAGCTAATAACCATTTATAAATCATTAACTAAATAACTCATTAACTAACAGTTTGTGAATGATCGATTAGTTGTAACGGCTAGTCATTCTAAAGTGTTGCCAAAAAAAGGCATCACTTTTTGTATGGTTGTATTGCACTAATAATGTATGGCCAAATGCCAAGGCACACCTGGATTCGTCTGGCACATAGTGTACCTCAGCACACCTGAACCACTGCAACAGAGGCTCCCCGCAGCAGCCAGAGGCGACCATCTTGTTCCTCTTTACAGAGTCCCCCAGTGTGAATAAAATACCCCTAATGTCCCTAAAATGCTCTCTGTTATGCACGAACACACAAGGGGTGACAAGAATATTTTTGCATCTTTTATCTGGGTGCAGAGGCTTGGCTGTTTCTTACTTTTCCAACTCTTGTCAGCTTGTACTGTTGGCAGTCTAGGAACAGAAGCCGCTAAGTGGCTTTTGGGGTAAGAAGAGTGCCGGCTAAATGCAAATGTAAAAAATGTAAATGCACAGATGGGTCGCGGTGCACAAAATATCCTGTCCTCCCCTGAATGGTCGCATAAATACACTAACAAGCTTTTAAAGTGGTGGGCTATTAATGAAACATGAACACTCACAGTACACGTTCATCTTTTCCTGGCTTAGTCAGGGGCACAGTTTATTTGTGTTTCTGTGTGTTTCTGTGTGCGTGCGTGCGTGTGTTTGTGCGTGCGGATGGGAGAGAAACCCAACCCCACTCAGGCACTCTGCAGCGATTATTCCTCCTTTGATCATGCAGTCCCCTGCTGTGTCCTAATACCACGCCGCTAATTCCAGCGTCTTCCCACCGTCTGTGGATTTGGGCCGTCTTCCTCACACATTTAAGAAGCGCACAACCCACTCCGATAATCACAACTGTATCCCACATGAATATCCATGTTCATATTTCCAAACACTCGCACGTAACGTGCAGCTAAACTCACACACTGTGTGACTGATTCCTGTGAACATGGTACAAACTGGCATGCACACACACACACACACACACACACACACACACACACACACACACACACGCACACACACAAGCACACACACATTGCACAATCCAATGTAGAACCTAAGCTTCCTTGATGTTCTCTGTTTATGTACAATAGGTATAACAACAAGTACATACTGTATGAACATGTAGTGCATGCACACGCACACACACACACACACACACACACACACACACACACACACACACACACACACACACACACACACACACACACACACACACACACACACACACACACACGCACACATGCTCATTCTGTAAGACTCAACGGGAGCCCTGCTTCTATGTGCACAACGCCCACTGCTTGCTGCCAACTCTTTGTGCGCTGTGACACACACTGGAGAGAGGGATGGTAATTCTGGGAGCAGGCTATGAATGCAGGGATTAGCTGTACGTGAATCAGGATTTACAAGAACGTTCCCCCTTTGTTCACGACGCTAACTATAACATGACAGGTTATATAAGCACATACTGTACAAGTTGTTACATCCACATGTGACTGTTTTTGGCATAATCTCCTTATCTGTATGTTGTGGATCTGGGTGATAATAATGACTTCATTTAAAACATTTTCCTTGATTAATGAAACGATGTTTAAACAAAACGCTGAACATGGCAGATCTACAAACTTGCGACGTGATGCAGTGCCACGCGCTGTGCGCTTTAGAACCGTTGTTTTTGTATAGGACACCACGACAAAGTACAATATGGGTTAATATTCAGACTAATCGCTTTAGTCGATTATGCAGAAATAGATTGAAATTGTCTTGTCTATTTGTTGATGTCTAAGAAAGGGAAGCTTCTCGGCTAATCGTAACTCTTGACTTAATCTTGCTCATGAACACGATTAAGTCGGTTATTGCTTCTAAATGTTAATTGCTTGCGATAATGTTTTGGTTTGATCGCCCAGCCCTAGTATAGCTATTATCACAATCCAAATCCACTCTTCTCTTCT
The DNA here is from genome assembly GCF_964188405.1 of Protomyctophum parallelum. NCBI lineage: Eukaryota > Metazoa > Chordata > Actinopteri > Myctophiformes > Myctophidae > Protomyctophum > Protomyctophum parallelum. Next base: position 37,712,379 of record NC_139717.1, on the reverse strand, counting down.
CACATTCCCCTCCTCCATGTCCCCGCAGGCTCTCCGTACAGGGACAAGATCACCATAGCCATCCTGCAGCTGCAGGAGGAGGGGAAGCTGCACATGATGAAGGAGAAATGGTGGCGAGGGAACGGCTGTCCAGAGGAGGAGAGCAAGGAGGCCAGCGCTCTGGGAGTGCAGAACATCGGTGGCATCTTCATCGTGCTGGCGGCCGGCCTGGTGCTGTCTGTGTTCGTGGCCATCGGGGAGGTCCTCTACAAGTCCAAGCAGAACGCAGAGCTGGAGAAAGTATGGGAGTTGTTGAAGCCTAATTCATGTTATACTCACTGGTCACATATTAACCAGTCCGTTTAAATTGATTTTTGGTGAATATTCATATGCTAATTCAACAACGTATGAATATAGGGATGTATAGCTTCATTTTGAAGATTTGATAATACTTCCTGCATCACTTTTGGGCATGTCATAGTCATTATAGGCTAATATTGAAGGGGCCAGCCGTCTTAGAACAGGGTTTGTCTGTATCTGTGTCCCCGCAAAAACAACAAGGCCATTTTTGTCAAATTACAGGTCACACACAGAATTTGTAAATCTACAAGCTTCAAAATGTGTCACGCTATGACACGTTCTGAGATTGTAGATCTGCTATTTTTTAACTTAAGGTGAGGAATCAAAGTTTTTTTGTAATTACTTTACATTATGAAAACTACTATTCACATACAGTAGTATGTGTCTCTGCTTTGCTTTCTACTTCACTTTGCGCCTTGCTGGCAGAAGGATGGATGTTTTAATAACTTATTCCGTTCCATCTGAGTGGGTATTATTTTTGGACCAATTGCAATTATGATTCATCACGCAGTAATTCGGTCTACATTGTGCTATATTTATGTCTATAATTTTTTATACGGATAATTGCTGTAGTCCTTTTGATATTGCGTTCGGATTATTTACATCTACATAATTACCTCAGCATAGCAGCGTGTTCTTGTGTTGTAACGGTAATTAATTTCTGGCTCTTTCACCCACTGCATACATGTCTCCCAGCACATCTTAGCTATCATTAATCAAAAACTGACAGACTGGGTCGCAACATTTCCAAGAATTTGCAAATGAGAAAAATGCCAGGTCCTCTTGGTCGCCAAGGTGTTTATAGACAAACAAACAAGCTCTTCTCCTCTCCTCTCAGTACCCATCCTGCTCCCCCCTTTTCACATCCATCTTTTCACTACACCATTTTGTACCTTACCCCTCTCTCTCCACCTCCCTACCCTGCGTTTATTTTTATGAATTGTGCAAATTATTGAGTTTTCTTTTTCCCCGTTTTTTGCCAACATACAAATATCAATTCCTCCGAGCTAGTACAGAGGTGGTCAGCTGCAAAAACAAGTAAACTAAATTGCCCCTGCACATGTCTTCATCTACTGTACCGCTTCTCCCTCGTGTGTGTCTGCGTGCGTGTGTGTGTGTGTGTGTGTGTGTGTGTGTGTGTGTGTGTGTGTGTGTGTGTGTGTGTGTGCGTGCGTCCGTCCATGCACTTGTATTAGATACTTTTGATGGCCAAATGTCCTCAAAAGTATAGACATATACTTGAGACATAGACATTGCGAGGAAATCTTTCTTGGTCCTTGTTGTTACAAGTAGGAAACGATACAGGTTAGGATTTGGTATTTATAGGTTAGGTTGCGCGCCGGTGTCGCACACTGAAAATAGCAGATCTACAAGTTCGCAACTATAGTCTCTGCACAGCAAGCACACTGAGCTTGTAGATTGGATATTTTCGGCCTTACGATTAGGGTTAAATGTTTTAAATGGCCATTCATAAGAGCCACCGTCCTAAAATGACGATGTCCTCACTACATGTATTAATATTCATGTTCAAATACGACAGCGATGGCACTGAGCTAACAGTACAGCCTCCCTCTCTCTCTCTCTCTCTCTGTTCTCCTCTCCAGCGGTCGTTCTGCAGCGCCATGGTGGACGAGCTGCGGGCGTCCCTGAAGTGCCAGCGCCGCCTCAAACAGAAGCCCCAGCCACCTGTCATCGTCAAGACGGAGGAGGTCATTAACATGCACACGTTCAACGACCGCAGACTCCCGGGGAAGGAGACCATGGCCTGAGATGGCCCAAAGTCCGAATCTGCTTCTTCACTGTAGGATCAGGGAGGGGGAGGCGGGAGGGAGAGGGGGGTTGGTTGGTTGGGGGTGGGGTGGGGGGGGGGGGGAAGGTGATGCGGGGGCACGGTCAGACCAATGCTGACTTTAACCGCAATCGATGGTATAAAAAAAAAAACTACAAAAACTGAGCATTCCCGCTAAACAGAGACGGGGACGGTCAAATCAATGCCGACGTAAAACCAAGGACATGGGTTGATAGTCACTACGATATCCATTTGCCCTTTGTCCAATTCTTTTTGTAGACAGATGTTTCCTGTGGAAACATGGAGTTATATACCCGGGGCGGGCAGTGTCACCTCACTGTGACGTTCACTTTTCCAGAGGAGAGTTTGCGCGGCGACGTGAGGACAACGGAGCGTTGAGTGGCCCCGTCTGTTGACTTGAAGTAGACCGGAATAATGAAAGGCTTGAGACAGAACGTGCTGTAGGTTCATTCCTCACTGGCAGTGGATTCACACACATGCTCTCATGTGGAGACACACATGCAACACACACACACACACACGTGCGCGTACACACATGCACACACATGCACACACACACACACACACACACACACACACACACACACACACACAGACTCCTCCGGTACACCTCACAGCACACCTGTGCAGAATGGAGAACTCTTTTGTGTCAGTAACACCTTGAGAATAAGTTTGGTGTCTGTTTGTCTGTTGGTTTGTTTGTTTGTTTGGGTTGACGTCAGTACACTTTTTGTCTTCTCTTCATGTGTGTGATGCTATCAATGCCCCCCTTCACTCGGAATTAGTTTGAAAAATATCCAGTCAAATGCTTATCTCACAACAGGAACAACAGTTAGTGCCAAATGGTTTTTTTGTTGTTTTATTTACTTTTAATTTGTACTTATTTTTTAACAGCAAAATGTATTAAATTGCTATTTAGTTTGGGATCATTGATTGTGCCAAAGTTCTGCCGTTGACAAGAACTTGCTGCCATGCCTCTTAACCTTGAACGCCTCGACATGCAACGCATACTGTCAGAACTCCCACCATGTCTGTCGCTATCCACAGTCTGCTGTTTTCACTCTATCCGCTGTCGTTTAAATGCAGGATTTCTACAACAAAAAAAAGGTTGTTTTTGTACAAGAACAGGTTTTGTAGTACTTTGTATTACAGTAGCCCCTTCTGTGGACACAATATGTAGCGGATGCCGACTCATCCCACCAAACTCTGATAACCGACGACTATGGTGGTCAAATGTAGCCGTGCGTTGGGGGTCATATAGTCTCTCGGGCCAGACTGCTGGCTACCACACTTCTCTAATGCTTTTGTCACACAGTGTGAAGGAAGCGCTGAAAAAATTATCCGGGGGGCTAAAGCGGATATATATCCCGGCTCCTCCCCGCTTCCGTTTCGTCTTTGCAGTCGCGTACATTTGTCCTACTGTAAATCAAATTAGTCGAAGCGTATAGATGCTGCTTTAGCAGAAATGTTGAATTCAAAGATATGTTTAAAGAATATATTTTCGTGAAGGGAAATGATGAACAGATGACAGCTTTCCGTGTAGTTCCAGACTATATCGTATTGGGTGATTGTGGAACAGTATAGTCTGGCTACACTAGGGTTCATCTCACTCCTCTCTCAGAGCCTCAGGCTCTGCTCTGTGGGTGAGATGACATGCATACTGGGTAGCAGGGTTCTATTTGTAAAATAGTGACAATAGCCAATCTGCAAGCTTGCAATGTATGTATTGAGTCTGCTATTTTTTGCATTTTTTATTTATTTAAAAACATTTTGACAAATTTGCCCCGAATCTTCTCAAATTAGGGATACCAGTGGTAATGTAATTTGTAATTGTTAAATTGTGATGGGGGGGGGGGGGGGTATCAAAAGCAGCAGCATGGCCCCTGCCCCATCATCCCTCCCCAACAAATCCAACCCTGCTTGGCAGGTTGCCTTGACAGGTCACCTTACCTTGAGAGGATGCCGTATCACTGCCCCTGTCTTTCTAGTCCACATAGCTTAGTTACTCAAGATGTCATTTTCCAGAAGAACTATACGCAGCGGTCCATGCTACTGACAAGATCTCTGCTGTAACCAAAATAATTAGTTACTTAAAACACACACCTGCACACTTTGTGGAGAGTGACAGGGAAGCCGTTGTCTGTGTGGTGTTCTACCAGTATCGCTGGTCATTGCTTGTGTAAATGATCGGAAAACTGGAAATGTTTGTCGGCAAAGATCCCAAAAGGCTGTCTCGTTGAAAACAAACATGAGGTCATATGGAAATTGTTTGACATTGATGCAAGGGTTTACAAATAATGCCATTAAAAAGTCATGATTGTTTTTTTTTTGCTTTGTGTCATTAACGAAAAGGTTTCATACAAATGTCTCACACCGTCTCACAACTTCTTATTACAAGACGATAGTATAGTAGTATAAACGAAATAACAAAATGCATTTTGGGGTGGATCAAGCAACACAATCAGAGGATCATTGCTGGCATTTTACTGTGCAATTTACTCAAATGTAAGGTCCCCTAAATTGATTAGGTAACCAAAACCGGATGCATGTGCTGGCAAGAAGTGAATGCATCGGAGAATTGTGAAATTGCTAATTGAATTTGAGATTGTAATAATGCTGGGCATCTGTCCTTGTAGGCTTGTGTCTTGATATCTTGCTGTCTGTATTGCGCCTTGATCTGTTCATTCATACTACAGAAGTTTTTTGAGATATGTATACACACACACACACACACACACACACACACACACACACACACACACACACACACACACACACACACACACACACACACGTACACAAACACACACACACACACACACACACACACACTTCCAGTTAAGTACTTTGGATTTGCGGGGGCCCAATGACTCCTTCATTCCACTCCCCATGCTATCTCTGGGCAGACACACTCCACCAGTGGAAAGCTCTTACATAATCCGTACCAAATCATCACATTTCAACCAACAACGCCTGCCTAGCTCAGCCACCTATATACTGCAATTTCAAAGCATTTCCCCAGGATTTCATATTATACATGCTGAACTCCGCAGAAAGGAGTCAACGCTCATTTCTAGCCCTGTGTAAACTCCAAAATGTCAAAGCTGTGGCTTGGGATAAGTTGGCATCAAGCTGATCACTGTAACACAATGAATGATTGATAAGATGGCAGGTGTCTGGTTCACGCAGCATCACTGTGGAATGTGGGGTTCGATTCCTCCACGGTGCATCTGGCTTGGCTGGGTGCATGAAGCTACCTATTGCAAATCTCAGCGTTGATTCATCAGGTTCATAATAATTTCAAAAAATAATTAAAACATAATTACCGGTACATCATTGGCGCTATACAGCCTACATTTTACACTATAACTCTTGAACCATAGGTCGTAAATTCAACATTGATTTTCTCCTGGATTCTTTGGGTCATCACACAAACAACTCCCCATATAGGTCACGCCCATTTGCGTCAGGAGTTTAGATAGATTTTTTTTAACGATTTTGTATCATAAAATATCATAGAAATCGGTACACATGAACTCTGTACCCGTGCGATGAACATATGTAAGAGACATTTTGATAGTCCATACCGTTGGATAGGTTTACGAAGTTAGTGGGTGCCCATTTGACAAAAAAAGAAATCCAAAATCATGATTTTTAGGGGATCATTCCTCTCAAAGTGACTTTAGGAGTGACGTGACAATGTAATTGACTTGCAAAATGTGTGGGAGGGACTTATTTATTTAGTGGGATGGGCCTATTTCTCAAAAAATCAAAACGCCATATATCACGAGGATCCAATCGGCATCAAAATGAAATCGCACATCGCACGGTCTCCGACGGTATTCCTCCCAGCGGATTCCTCATGTCCCGGCAGACGCAATTGGCGACTCGCATCGGTGCAACCTAGCTCTGGTCCATAGCCTTCTACTGCTTCTACGATTCTGCCCTGCGCAGTAAGGCTATGGGACTTTCCGTTTTAAATCTCAAATTGAAATCAGACCAGCCTCTCCTCTTTGGCGTAAATAAAAAGAACGTTTTAGCTACTCACCAAAACAAAGGCGGGTTGTGTCATTAGAAAGCCTACTTTCCTTAGTGGACGCACTCTGAGCCCCCCACCACACGTATAAACGGTACTTTTTGGCCAGAAAGGGATTTATTTTCACTGGAGGAAAAATATTCTCTATGAGGCAGTTCTCTGGGCAATATCAGTAGAGGGCGCAGCGGAGTAACTAAAAAAGTATTCTTTCTGGTGGAAACAAAATCCCCTTTTGGGGAACAGTTTATACGTGTGGTGGGGGGCTCAGAGTGCGTCCACTAAGGAAAGTAGGCTTTCTAATGACACAACTCGCCTTTGTTTTGGTGAGTAGCAAAAACGTTCTTTTTATTTACGCCAAAGGCTGGTCTGCATTCATGCGAGCGGCGGAAGTTGAGAATAACATAGCTCTAATGCGCGCATTAGAGCTATGGACCAGAGCTATAGGTGCAACCACACAATTTCCCCAGTATTGCACCTTTCTATAGTTACATTTTGCTCTTGAGAAAATGTCAATAATATAGTCAATAATATCTGTATATGACATGCCAAAGTCACATTCAGAAAGCAATCTTCTGTCCACAAAACAATTTCACCCATTAATTGCCTAATTTTCAGGATCTTATTCAAGGATACCTTTTCAGTGGTGCACTTACGAACAGCTTCTTAATATGATGAAATAAGTGTGACAGACGACGAAGCGGTCCCTGTTGAACGCACTGATGCATGCTCTGACCTTCCCTGTCAATCTGGAGGGCAGACAGGGTAGCCATTTATGTTTCGTCGGCTGAGTCTGGGCAGCAGCAATGGTTTTCATCATTATCCCCAGAAAGTCTTTATGAACCTGGCTGTCTGCCTGCTTGGAAGGGAAATAACAATGAGCAAAACAAAACACAGAGATGTGGAATGTTCTCAGGCACTATCAGGGAGGTTGTAGTGTTGTGGTGAATCTATCCATCCATCCATCCATCCATCATATACTGTATGTGTGTGTGTGTGTGTGTGTGTGTGTGTGTGTGTGTGTGTGCGTGCGTGTGTGTGCGTGCGTGCGTGCGTGCGTGATACTAACATGATACTGACATGATATTGACAATGATACTGACCATTATACTAGCTCTGGTCCATATAGCTCTAATGCAAAGGCATTAGAGCTATGGACCAGTATAGTGCTAATATAATGGTACTCTCGTCTTCCTTCCGTTCGCATGAAATGCAGACCAGCCTCTCGACTGCAGTGAAATGTTTTCGCTACTCACCAATACAAAGGCGGCTTGTGTTATTAGCAAAGTGAACAGCAAAGTGACTTAAATACTTGCTGCTTGGTCACACCTAAAAACAGGTCACAGAGGCGATGACATGTGATGACATTATGAAATTTGTATGTTCACTGCAGTATGTGTTTATGCGTTTTTGGCAGTAGCTCTCAACGTCGAGCCATGGTACCTCATGGGGGGGATGCATTGTTTGCTTCACAGTCGTTTCTGTAGACAAATCTCCCCAAAAGCTCGCTCTCCCTCTCTTCCTCCATGAGTCATTCATACTGTTGATTGCGGCTCGGAATCAAGCATAACCCGCCAACAGCTCTAAAGCAATTTTACTCCCTGCAGAGGAGCTAAATGGAGAAGAGGAGATGTGGATTCTCTCATCTTTTTGGTCTGTCCCCTTTGATCTTTTACAACATGGATTCCAAAGTCATTGAAGAAAATGGTGGGGGCTTTTTTACTTTCTGCGGAGCATGGTGGATTATACAAAATAGACCAGAAATGGCTTCTATAATAGCCCCTGTGTTTTACGCTAAAAAGAATACACAGACGTATAAAACACACTCCTGGCTATCATTACCATTCAGAGTGCATATAATGAAGAATGAATTATTCAGGATGTAGTTCAAATTTTTACATATAATAGCCCGGTGTGCTGCTGCAAGCAGCATGATGCGCAATTATGGATGCACATGACCATCTGTGTGTGAGCGAGTGAGTGAGTGAGTGAGTGAGCGACCGACCGACCGACCGACCGACCGACCGACCAAGTGAGTTAGACAGACAGACAGACAGACAGACGGACGAATTGGAAAGATTTGTGGGGAAGCAGTAACAGTCTAACGGAGAGAGTGTCTGCTGTGGTGTGTGTTATTAGCGATAGCGAGCAGCAGTTGTGATTTATCATCTATTCCCTGTGCTTGGAGCCCTCTACCTCACTGGAAAGGTTAAAGCATACAGCCCAGAGGCAAGCCTACAAAGGTCAACACGCTGTTTAGGAATGAAGGATAGCAACCATAGAGGGAACAAGAGAAAAGGAAGTAAGGAACTCTAAGTAAGGAACATGTCCTGTTAGTTTCGAGATGGTGGCGTCAATAAAGGTGCCAGCTGTCCTGAAAATGGTTCTTTAGACTGGTTCTTCAGACTGATGCCACCATTTTTGGTTCTAGAAAGAACGTTTCAGACCAATAATTGTTTCTATAAACTAAAGAACCCCTAACCAATTAAACCATTGCTTATAATATAAGTTAAAGTTATAGACTTTATCGACCAATCATGTCTCCCAATCAGATGTCGATACATGGTCCCCTCCTTTTATCCCTCTACACAAAATATCTTTGTCGAAAATAGCAGATCTATACAAGCTCGATGTGAGCTTTTAACAGTTATTAACTAAATAAAATGGTTCTTTATACAGGTGAAGTTTATTTGTGGGAGTTTCTGTTCCAGTAGGCAGAAGGTCTGACAGCATTTATCCTCTATCTAGTTCTCCCCATGCCATGATGCCCTTCTCCCCCAACTTTCTTTTATCACCGCCTGATCCAGCGTCGTAAAATAGCTGACCTTGACGAAAACCATGCAGCAGCATGTGAAAAAGGAAGCTGTTAAAAACAAATAATGTTGAGTTGAGTATAACAAAAAGGAAACTATAAACTAAGAACAATACATTTGAATGTAATGCACTGTCTGTACATAGCCTCACATTGCTCATGCTTGGTGAGGAGGAGACGTTGGCCTATAAAAAGCAAGATACTGGCCTATTAAAGAGGAGGAGTAACAGAACACAGGCTGGGGAATAGAGCGTTATGAAGAAACACCAGTGTCTGGTGAGTCACAGATGTGTCAACGTGATTAATCTGCATTGGCTGTGTCCTTCAGAAACCTGGAGAGGAAAATGCAACAGCACTACGTTGCCCCCTGGTGGCTAAAATATAGAACGATTTATGACTCAGGATATAGGCCTACAATAATTGATTGAAGTATTTATTAACAGTTTGTTAACTGTGAACGACACCATAAACATATTACATTTATCACAAATACAATTAATAACATTGAGTGAGAAGCATTAGAACTATACTATATAATAGGATTTCAAAATGTATGTAAGGATGTAGGACTATAGCGTGCCAAAGTTTGTGCTACTGAGAATGCATTGGACGTTTAAGTTAAATAACTCAGAAACTACAAAACATTTCAAAGTAAAAAGTTCCAGCATATGTCTCCACAGTAAGCGGAATTATAAAAAGTGTGAATGAAGTTTCTAGGTGAAAGTGATTTTTTTGATGAGCCAAAATCTGCCATTGACCTCCATTATAAATATCTCAAATTTGAAATCACTATATTTCTAAAACTATGAAACATTTCAAAGTAAAAAGTTCCAGCATGTGTGCCCACAGTAAGCTAAATTATAAAAAGTGAGAATGGAGTTTCTAGGTGAAAGTGATTTTTTGACATGCCATAGAGCTACCATTGAGCCCCATTATAAATGTTTCAAATTTGAAAGCACTATAGGCCTATATTTCTAAAACTATGAAACATTTCAAAGATTCCTTTTCAGGCAAACATGTCCACCGTAAGATGAACCTAAATAGGTTGGAATGGGGTTTCTAAGTATGTAGGACTAGTAGGACTGAAAATCACGAAACAGGCCTACTATAGTTCATGATTTTGGGATGTCAGAGCCAGGACTTGAACCTGTGGCCTCCTGATTCCCAGGCAGGCTCTGTACCCAGTGAGCCACTGTGCTCGCTTTGTACGAAAAGCAAAATAGATAATGATAGAAGAGCCAGAGACTTGTTTCCATTGTGGTTCATAAGCATTCAAACGTCTAGAGATAAACAGCCCATGGCCTCTCACGGCATACTATGCATGCCGTTTTTCATAATTTTTGAGGATTTGAAAAAAAGACGAAAATCACTCCGAGGCCATGGGCTGAAGGAAAATGACCCCATGTGTTTTGTATATTGTGTATATTTTATTTGCACCCCTGGTGCCTCTGGTGCCCCTAAAAAAACTAAAGTTTCCCTGCTGAATGAAATAAATAGTGTCTAAAAAGATTAGTGTTTTATTGTTGGTGAGAATGGCAGCTGAAAAGTGCAATTATGTGTAAAGCTGCAACAATGCGCTAGATTGGCTGTCACATAAAGAACAATCACATATGATTAATTTGCTGTATGTGATAGATAGATCTAGAATTGTTTGGACATCCATTCTAGATCTATCTATCTATCTATCTGTCTGTCTGTCTGTCTGTCTGTCTGTCTGTCTGTCTGTCTGTCTGTCTGTCTGTCTGTCTGTCTGTCTGTCTGTCTGTCTGTCTGTCTGTCTGTCTGTCTGTCTATTTATCTTTTTATGTATTACTTCCTATACTTTATACTTTACAACAGATTAGGCTATGTTTATATATCTCTTCTTTCAGGGTTCTTAAATCAATAAACCGTTTATAATTTATTCATGATATTAATTCAATTCAATCAACTCGCCTGTGTGTGTGTGTGTGTGTGTGTGTGTGTGTGTGTGTGTGTGTGTGTGTGTGTGTGTGTGTGTGTGTGTGTGTGTGTGTGTGTGTGTGTGTGTGTGTGTGTGCGTGCGTGCGTGCGCGCGTGTCTGTGGGTGTGCGTGTGTGCGCGCACGCATGCATGCGGCTTGTAAATCCACACACACAGCTGCAGCGGATGAGATGATCCATTCACTCTGACAAATGACTGACGGACTTTCCAATCACGTGTTTCAACAGACCGGATACTGTAGGCGGGGCTTTAGTTTTAAAATGGAGCCGCATGCGGTGCTGTGGCAGAGTGTTTGGGGCTGCAACTTAAGGTAAGGTTTTTATCCACCATTAACTCTATTGTTTAAACATTAGAGTTGTTAGGACTGTTGGTTGTTTATTGTGACACTAAATGTACAACACTATGAGGAATTAGTTGGTCCTTTTTGAGAAGCAAACAAGCTAAACTAAACCGGTGGAAAGTTAATCACTACATTTACTGAAGTCTACTGTGGAAAATATATTGTACTTTTATATTATTTGGAATCTTCTAATTTTTAGTTTGTTGATTTGGATTATTAAAATAAACAGCCTAGCTACATTGGAGTTATTTACCAATAAGCTACAACCACATTTTGACCATTTGGAAGTAGCTGATCTACAAGCTCACAATGCATTGTGATGCGATGCAACGCATTGTGAGCTTGTAGATCTGCTATTTTAAGTTTTTCTCTTAAAACATTTGAAATGGGACATTCTGCATAATGAGTACATTTGGTCATTTTGTACATTTTGATGCCGGTACCTTTTTACTTTTACTCGAATACATAAGTTGTAACTGTGGCAGTTACATTCATAAGATTCATCTAAAATAAATGTATCTCTGCTGGGTTTAAAACTCAAATGTACAGAATTTGAATTTGAAAGTAGCAGATCTACAACCTCAACATGTGTTGCTTTGTGTTTTGATTAAAGTCTGGGGGCCACACATTAAAACTAAATGAATCCACAGCACTCTCTAGTTGTTTGTATTATTGACCCATTTCTACCATACAGAGCAACTTGATTTAAACTTTTAAAGGGCCACTTCAACCCTTTTGCAACCAGATCTTATGTTAATGGTGTTTGGGAGACAAACACTTTCCTGGGGGTTTCATGTGTTTTTAGATATTTTAGGAGCCCATGGACACTGGGCTCAATTCCTTCCTCGACTACAATTCCCATAATGCCTCTGGTGCGCCATGCACTGCTCCTCCTTGTGGATAGGGGGAGGCCTGTCTTACTGAGACATGTAGTCCAGGAAGGAAGTGAGCCCAGTGTCTACTGTCCATGACATCATAGAGTCCATGGACACTTTGAAATACTGAAATATCTAAACGCAACTTATTACCCCATTAAGTGTTTCTTGTCTCCCAAACATCATCATTGCAAAAGGGCTGAACAAAAAAATAGTCCCATGTCAGTGACGGGTTAAAGGGCCTGTCGGTGACATGGGACTGTTTTCTTTTGTATCAGTTGCTACAGCTTTAAGTTAACAAACTAAACCTGTGAGGGAAATATAATGTAATGTTTTTTTCTACAATGTATAAAATCTGGATATAGTGTAATGTTGCTGTATGTTTGTGTCTTACAGGTTGATCATGTGACCTTGGTGTCATGCGATGACCTTGGTTGCAGTCTTCAGGAGATGGCTGGTAATAGAGTGTCTACTCGGCTGGGCTGAAACGTATAACGGTGTCAACGAACGCAATGAACGATGTGAGCGGTGCTCGGGACATTTGTGCCATACAACCTTCACGGCTCTATTAATACCAGTTTATCTTCAACCGAGCGACGGCAGGCCCCCCACGGTACGTACCTGGATTACATGTTGCTGGAGTAGAAACTAGGGCTCTGTCACCATTACAACATGTTAAGTTGACCATTCATTGTCATACAAATGTTTGCGATTAACAATTGTGATTGATGTTGAACATATTTGACTGAAGGACTGCCATTTGAGTTTTTTTCATGCCATATGAAAGCGGGGAATCATAGCTCTAAATTGAAATATTAGTGGTTCAGTTTGACCCACCAGTTTTGGAGATATGGCTTATAGAGTAATGTCTTGCAGAAAACAGCGTTGAGAAAACCGACTTGACAGGTTCACTTCTGTGGACTCTAACATTACACCTAGCTACATGTTAAAGCATTTATTTCATATTTACATGTCTATTTCAGCTCTGACACTTATTTTAGACATGCTCTAGTATGTGAAGAGTCTGCCTGTGCTATTAACTCTGTTAAGGGGGGGGTTCTCCTAGGGTGAAAAGCTGCAATTTGCAGGCTCAGTCAAATCTGGTCACATATGAATAATGACTTTTAATTTTCTTTTAGGCTTCATAAAAAAAATAGTTTCACAAGGCTGATGTGACTAATTATATTGTTAAATAGATTGCAGTATTGCACGTACCAGAGCCATATAGATCAATGCCGTAGACTTGCGGATTGCAGTGGAAGAATGGCAGCATAAATGTAGTCGGCGCTCTGTGTTTACTCGCTCAATAAATTGATATAGATGTGAAAGTTGAGGACCATATCGGACTCCCGACTTGGGAGTCCGATATGGTCCTTTTTCTTTTTAGTAAAGTAATTTCTTATTTATTTCCTCTTGCCTATCTATTGCCCTAGTTCACTAGTGGTTTTTGTGTGTACAAATGTGATGTGGAGGTATGTGATTTATGTCGTGTCATTATGGTAGCATGTAGCCCCTTAACACTTTGTTTACAGCCTACTATGCTGTAGATCTGTGCGAACTAAGAGAGGGAGCAAATGATGCTGTGTCATACAGAAATGTAACTGTTTTCGACGTACAAGGGTTCTACCCGACCATCTTTTCTCCTATCTCTTCTCCTCTATTCTTTGCTTTAATAAAGTTGTTTTTTTTTTCGGTCAGAGTTTTTGATCGCATTTTGCTTTATTTTTAGTTATTTCTTATCTATGACACTAGTTCTTCACGTGTGTGTGTGATAACTGTGATTCGGGTCGTGTCTCGTGTACATGCTCTCATTTGGAGCTGTATTGTTTCACATTTGCCAGTAAAGCGTTATCAGGTCAGTTCACATCAGATATGAACACAGGCCCGGTATGTGATGTGCATTTATGTGAGCAATTGCGGCTAGCTCGTCATTCACGTCGGTCGGCATCGTTCACGCTGATAGATAATTTGTTTATATTTTATGGGTGAATGATCAGCTCCTTTGACCTTTTTGACCCTTTTGAATCTGGTTGCCCTGTGTAGTGACTTCACGCTGTCTTTTGGCGTTTAGTTAGTGTGAATTATTGTTGCACTGTCTGCCTGCATGTATCTGACCTTGCTGGGTATCTTATCAGCCAGGCATTCCCTTCCCAGCTCGCCGAGACGGCATACCATAGACAAATTATCCTTTGAGGCCGAGACCAACCTCTGTGCTACCTCTGTGCCATCCAGTGTTTTTCCATCAAGTGCCCATAACATCCTCGTCTTGCCACGTCGACTTTGTACCATTCTCCATTTTGTATTGACGAAGTATATATACTGTCTCTCATTTTGTGAGACGGTAGAGAGAAACCACACACCCGACCCCTCTTGGGGGTCTGGTTCAATTTGATTGTTAATTATTATGCTGTTATGTGAATCCTTGTTCTGTTCTCTCTGAAACGATAATATAAAACGACTAAAAACCTCACTCTGAACTGGACTTCTCTCCTTGGGGTGAACTCGGGTAACATTTTGACAGTTATTAGGTAATCCTCCGGAAGGTAACAGTGTTCATATTGGCTGTTTACTTAAAGTATCCTGGTAAAAGCTAAAGTTAAGTATCTATTGTAATTGGGATTACCTCCTAATGTATTCTGAGTCTTCCGGCGCATTTTGGCTTTGCTCCGGAGCGCTCGCAGCTTCTAGCCCTCTGCTATCGGAGCTTGTCATCATAATTCTTAGTCTTTGTAGTGATTATACAGTCCTTTGTTCAGTTAATTCTCCTGATGGGATAAAATACCCATCACACGCCATACATTTTGTTAATTGCTGTTGTGTTCTAATGTCATCCATAGTGTTTGTGTACTAATGTTCATAGTGTTGCTGTATTGCTGACAAATACTGGGGTGCAAAGAATGCTGCTGCCATTGCATAATTTGCACCTCATGTAATTTATGTCAATTGTCCACAAATAGCATAAATTGTCTTCTCTTCTCTAATGTCTACTAATGACTGATTTGGACCTGTAAATTATAAAACAAACTAAGGCACTGGTGTGGTACTCCTGGTTTACCAGAACGGGGTTCAACTCCCTGCGGTGCCCTCAATTTGTATTTACATGGTTCATTTTCTGCTCATTGTTTCCTTTTCATAGATGATAACCCCCAGGCTCTTTACTGTGTTTGTACTCTTTGTACAGTTGGGTTAAAAGTCTACTTAGGAATTAGTACTTGGCCTGTAAAAATTTAATTGTAAATTACAAAAAAAGTGTACTTGGTGACCAAGCCCGAAGGGACTCTTGGTCCGTTCTCTCTCCTTCTACCAAAAATGGCAGTTCTGGCTGAACTGTGTTGTCAGGTTTTTGTGAAACTTGGCAATATGGTAGCCCTCTACCATACACTTCTTTTTTGGGCTCCCAATCATTTAAAAATGACGATTGGCCCTGATTTCCGATCACTCCATCTGATCGGGACAACCTAGAAGGCAATGTGAAACGGTGAGGACGCAAAGTCCACAAACATTGGCCAATGGGTGGCGCTATAGCACTCAACTGAAAATGCAAACTTTAAACGGGCATAGCTCATTAACCGTTTGACCGTGAGCAATAAAACTTTTATACCAGGGGGGCAGTCAGCCAGATATTTCGTGAAGCCTCATTTGAAATCGGTAGTTCATATAATGGCCTGTTGTGGCGCTGGACTGGACCCAAAAAGCCCCATAGCTCCATAGAGGCCCATATTTTGGCCCAACTTCACCTAGACTATTACCTTAATAAACATGGTCATGAATACTTTCTTCTTCCAGTCACTAGTTTAAAGTCTCATTTCTAATGTCATAATATTCTTTTTGGAAAATTATGGTCCCATTAATTACAAAAATGACCATAAAGAAAAAAAAACGTCGCGTATGTTCTGAGGGGCGTGGCTACTGTTACAGTCTATGATCGGGATTCCCCTCCCACTCGAGTCAAAATAAAAACCAACGGAGAAGAAGGGGGGGGAAGTCCCGCCTCGTTGTCTGGGCAGCCAATGGCCAGCTGGTCCAAAACGGAGCCAGCCAATGGCCAGCTGGTACCAAACGGATCTAGAAAGATGGCGACTTACAGTGCAGGAATAACAGGCTTCATTTTACGTCCATGTTAGACCCGGCGAATGCTTTGTCCATATTTTTTACAGTCTATGTTTGATACCCATGTGTCTCTTCATGCCTCATGTTCGTGTTCTGACTTTTGACCTGACAGGGTCTGATGGCTCACCTGCCATTTTGTATTTCTCCCAATGCCCAAACATTTCTACACGAACCTTGGACCTATACCGATAAAACAAAATCTACTTTTTCGAAGTCTAAAAAAAGTTACCAAAAAATGACTAAACTGTAGTCATGTCAGAAGCTGGAAGGCCCACAGACGAGATTTTTTTTTTTTTTTTTTTGCGGCTTTCACCTTTTATTTCTTTTATAGAGGGACAGACAGTAGGCTGACAGGAAATGGGGGAGTGACATGCAGTAAAGGCCGTCCGGATCGGGAGTCGAACCCGTGGCACACTGCCAGACTTGGGCTACCGGCCAAGGTGCCTGGACCGCTGAGCCACGGCCCAGGCCAGCAGACAAGGGTTTTAAATGTATAACAGAGCAATCTTAAAGTAAATGTATAGAATGAGGCAAAACGGTGATAAACTACGACAAGACATTTCATATATGCAAAGCACTTAAACAATTAAACTCTGCACATAACAAAACCTCTATATAAAATACTAGCCTATATGTGTACACGATATACAACAGCGTTTGGTTGTGTAATTAACTCACCCTGGTGGCAGGACCACACTTTGTCGGTTGACCGAGTACTGAAGACTAGCTAGAGGTTTTTAATCTAGTCTTGCCTGTGCAGAGTGTCGGACTCATGGACCGACGCCGGGCAACGTTTCCTTGGACTTAAACGCCCTGCCTCCTATTGTAACTTTTGATATTTCTGGGAAGGTAAGCATTTTTGCACTAGTGTTCTGTTAAGATTGTAGGGATCGATGAGTTATTTGAGATATTGTGGTGCCTGACCGTTGAGAGCTTTGTAGGTGAGGAGGATTTTGAACTCTATTTAACCAGGAGCCAGTGATGGTTCTGATCACATGGTTCTCGGACCCGTAGTATAGGGGTTCCTCAGTGTTACTACAAAGGAAGGAGTTCCACATCTTTGTGATTGCAACTTTTCTCATTTAGTATTCATTAATTTGTTCATATTGGTAATGTGATAAATCCATCCATACATTTTCATTCATGTCTTTAGGCCTACAGTGTTTTACATTAATGACATGAACCCTAGAATCACTATTCTGAGGGGAACATTAGCAAAAACAAGCCCAAATTGATTAAATCAATTAATTACCAGCTGCATTATTATTATCTGTGGGTCTGCTGCTGATGTTATGCCACTTTTTATCTGCGCTCCGCTGTTATGCTCAAATTAGTGACCCTAAAGAAATCTGAGGCAACATGACTGGAGACGAGGCAGCCAATCAGAACTGCTCGACTAGCCGTGCCGTGCAGACGATGGGATGTTAATTTATGGATTGTTGCCAGCGGTGGCAACTGTTGTGACAGAAATAAGCTAAGCAGCCTCCAAAAACCAAACCAGGCAAGCAACTGTGAATGCAACTGGAAAAATGCAGGCTTGGCAACCAGCAGAAAATGATCTCCAGTGTGTACTACCGGTCGGGACTCTGGCAAGCTCATATTAACCAGCTTGCAGCTGGTAAAAATCTGATCTACAAGCTCATGATTTGAAAAAAAGAAAGCTTTGTCTCTGGTTGCCTGGGTCTGTCCGAGCACAAATGGCATTTGGTTGGTTTTCAAAACCATATGTCACTGTTGTGCAGCCTAACACACACATGCATATTAACTGTATATATGTGGCCAGATTTGACGGAGCCTGCCATCGTAAAAATTCCAGCTTTTCACCAGTGAGTTAATAGCACAGGCAGAGTCTTCACATACTATAGTATGTCTGAAATAGGTGTCAGAGCTGAAATTGACAAGTAAATATGAAATAAATGCTTAAACATCTAGCTAGGTGTAATGTTGAACCACAAGTGAACCTTTCAAGCCTGTTTTCTCAACTCTGTTTTCTGCAAGACATATCTCTCAAACTGGTGGGTCAAACTGAACAACCAATATATCAATTTTAAGCTATGATTCCCTGCTTTCATATGAAATGAAAAAAAAACATATTCAAAAAAATCCATTGGCAGTCCCTCAGTCAAATTTAGTCACATGATGATTTCAGGTTTGACAGTGCAGTACAGTAGAGGGACCCCCACACGGTAACTGTAATTTGTCGACCCTGGGGGTGTTCCTGTGGGTCTGGAAGTTCCGTGGACCCCCCCCTCCCCCGGGGACCCCCACACAGAGTTGCACCACTTCCCACGGGTGTGATTGTCATAATTTTGTGTAAGTATGTAGTTACTAGTGCATGCCAAAGTTTGTGCTATTGCCATAGAGAATGCATTGGGCGTTTAAGTTGAATAACTCATAAACTACAAAACATAAAAATAAAAAAAAGTTCCAGCATGTGTCTCCACAGTAAGCTGAATAATAAAAAGTGTGAATGGAGTTTCTAGGTGAAAGTGACTTTTGACGTGCCTATAGAGCTGCCATTGAGCCCCATGTTAAATGTCTCAAATTTGAAAGCACTATATTTCTAAAACTATGAAACATTTCAAAGATTCCTTTTCAGGCAAACATGTCCACCGTAAGATGAACCTAAGTAGGCTAGAATGGGGTTGCTAGGTGTAAGAATGTAGTTACTAGTGCGTGCCAAAGTTTGTGCTATTGCCATAGAGAATGCATTGGGCGTTTAAGTTGAATAACTCATAAACTACAAAACATAAAAATAAAAAAAAGTTCCAGCATGTGTCTCCACAGTAAGCTGAATAATAAAAAGTGTGAATGGAGTTTCTAGGTGAAAGTGACTTTTGACGTGCCTATAGAGCTGCCATTGAGCCCCATGTTAAATGTCTCAAATTTGAAAGCACTATATTTCTAAAACTATGAAACATTTCAAAGTTTCCTTTTCAGGCAAACATGTCCACCGTAAGATGAACCTAAGTAGGCTAGAATGGGGTTGCTAGGTGTAAGTATGTCGTTACTAGTGCATGCCAAAGTTTGTGCTATTGCCATAGAGAATGCATTGGGCGTTTAAGTTAAATAACTCATAAACTACAAAACATAAAAATAAAAAAAAGTTCCAGCATGTGTCTCCACAGTAAGCTGAATAATAAAAAGTGTGAATGGAGTTTCTAGGTGAAAGTGACTTTTGACGTGCCTATAGAGCTGCCATTGAGCCCCATGTTAAATGTCTCAAATTTGAAAGCACTATATTTCTAAAACTATGAAACATTTCAAAGTTTCCTTTTCAGGCAAACATGTCCACCGTAAGATGAACCTAAGTAGGCTAGAATGGGGTTGCTAGGTGTAAGTATGTAGTTACTAGTGCATGCCAAAGTTTGTGCTATTGCCATAGAGAATGCATTGGGCGTTTAAGTTGAATAACTCATAAACTACAAAACATAAAAATAAAAAAAAGTTCCAGCATGTGTCTCCACAGTAAGCTGAATAATAAAAAGTGTGAATGGAGTTTCTAGGTGAAAGTGACTTTTGACGTGCCTATAGAGCTGCCATTGAGCCCCATGTTAAATGTCTCAAATTTGAAAGCACTATATTTCTAAAACTATGAAACATTTCAAAGTTTCCTTTTCAGGCAAACATGTCCATCGTAAGATGAACCTAAGTAGGCTAGAATGGGGTTGCTAGGTGTAAGTATGTAGGACTAGTAGCATGCCAAAGTTTGTGCTATTGCCATAGAGAATGCATTGGGCGTTTAAGTTGAATAACTCATAAACTACAAAACATAAAAATAAAAAAAAGTTCCAGCATGTGTCTCCACAGTAAGCTGAATAATAAAAAGTGTGAATGGAGTTTCTAGGTGAAAGTGACTTTTGACGTGCCTATAGAGCTGCCATTGAGCCCCATGTTAAATGTCTCAAATTTGAAAGCACTATATTTCTAAAACTATGAAACATTTCAAAGTTTCCTTTTCAGGCAAACATGTCCACCGTAAGATGAACCTAAGTAGGCTAGAATGGGGTTGCTAGGTGTAAGTATGTAGTTACTAGTGCATGCCAAAGTTTGTGCTATTGCCATAGAGAATGCATTGGGCGTTTAAGTTGAATAACTCATAAACTACAAAACATAAAAATAAAAAAAAGTTCCAGCATGTGTCTCCACAGTAAGCTGAATAATAAAAAGTGTGAATGGAGTTTCTAGGTGAAAGTGACTTTTGACGTGCCTATAGAGCTGCCATTGAGCCCCATGTTAAATGTCTCAAATTTGAAAGCACTATATTTCTAAAACTATGAAACATTTCAAAGTTTCCTTTTCAGGCAAACATGTCCACCGTAAGATGAACCTAAGTAGGCTAGAATGGGGTTGCTAGGTGTAAGTATGTACTTACTAGTGCATGCCAAAGTTTGTGCTATTGCCATAGAGAATGCATTGGGCGTTTAAGTTGAATAACTCATAAACTACAAAACATAAAAATAAAAAAAAGTTCCAGCATGTGTCTCCACAGTAAGCTGAATAATAAAAAGTGTGAATGGAGTTTCTAGGTGAAAGTGACTTTTGACGTGCCTATAGAGCTGCCATTGAGCCCCATGTTAAATGTCTCAAATTTGAAAGCACTATATTTCTAAAACTATGAAACATTTCAAAGTTTCCTTTTCAGGCAAACATGTCCACCGTAAGATGAACCTAAGTAGGCTAGAATGGGGTTGCTAGGTGTAAGTATGTAGTTACTAGTGCATGCCAAAGTTTGTGCTATTGCCATAGAGAATGCATTGGGCGTTTAAGTTGAATAACTCATAAACTACAAAACATAAAAATAAAAAAAAGTTCCAGCATGTGTCTCCACAGTAAGCTGAATAATAAAAAGTGTGAATGGAGTTTCTAGGTGAAAGTGACTTTTGACGTGCCTATAGAGCTGCCATTGAGCCCCATGTTAAATGTCTCAAATTTGAAAGCACTATATTTCTAAAACTATGAAACATTTCAAAGTTTCCTTTTCAGGCAAACATGTCGACCGTAAGATGAACCTAAGTAGGCTAGAATGGGGTTGCTAGGTGTAAGTATGTAGGACTAGTAGCATGCCAAAGTTTGTGCTATTGCCATAGAGAATGCATTGGGCGTTTAAGTTGAATAACTCATAAACTACAAAACATAAAAATAAAAAAAAGTTCCAGCATGTGTCTCCACAGTAAGCTGAATAATAAAAAGTGTGAATGGAGTTTCTAGGTGAAAGTGACTTTTGACGTGCCTATAGAGCTGCCATTGAGCCCCATGTTAAATGTCTCAAATTTGAAAGCACTATATTTCTAAAACTATGAAACATTTCAAAGTTTCCTTTTCAGGCAAACATGTCCACCGTAAGATGAACCTAAGTAGGCTAGAATGGGGTTGCTAGGTGTAAGTATGTAGTTACTAGTGCATGCCAAAGTTTGTGCTATTGCCATAGAGAATGCATTGGGCGTTTAAGTTGAATAACTCATAAACTACAAAACATAAAAATAAAAAAAAGTTCCAGCATGTGTCTCCACAGTAAGCTGAATAATAAAAAGTGTGAATGGAGTTTCTAGGTGAAAGTGACTTTTGACGTGCCTATAGAGCTGCCATTGAGCCCCATGTTAAATGTCTCAAATTTGAAAGCACTATATTTCTAAAACTATGAAACATTTCAAAGTTTCCTTTTCAGGCAAACATGTCCACCGTAAGATGAACCTAAGTAGGCTAGAATGGGGTTGCTAGGTGTAAGTATGTAGGACTAGTAGCATGCCAAAGTTTGTGCTATTGCCATAGAGAATGCATTGGGCGTTTAAGTTGAATAACTCATAAACTACAAAACATAAAAATAAAAAAAAGTTCCAGCATGTGTCTCCACAGTAAGCTGAATAATAAAAAGTGTGAATGGAGTTTCTAGGTGAAAGTGACTTTTGACGTGCCTATAGAGCTGCCATTGAGCCCCATGTTAAATGTCTCAAATTTGAAGGCACTATATTTCTAAAACTATGAAACATTTCAAAGTTTCCTTTTCAGGCAAACATGTCCACCGTAAGATGAACCTAAGTAGGCTAGAATGGGGTTGCTAGGTGTAAGTATGTAGGACTAGTAGCATGCCAAAGTTTGTGCTATTGCCATAGAGAATGCATTGGGCGTTTAAGTTGAATAACTCATAAACTACAAAACATAAAAATAAAAAAAAGTTCCAGCATGTGTCTCCACAGTAAGCTGAATAATAAAAAGTGTGAATGGAGTTTCTAGGTGAAAGTGACTTTTGACGTGCCTATAGAGCTGCCATTGAGCCCCATGTTAAATGTCTCAAATTTGAAAGCACTATATTTCTAAAACTATGAAACATTTCAAAGTTTCCTTTTCAGGCAAACATGTCCACCGTAAGATGAACCTAAGTAGGCTAGAATGGGGTTGCTAGGTGTAAGTATGTAGTTACTAGTGCATGCCAAAGTTTGTGCTATTGCCATAGAGAATGCATTGGGCGTTTAAGTTGAATAACTCATAAACTACAAAACATAAAAATAAAAAAAAGTTCCGGCATGTGTCTCCACAGTAAGATGAAAAATAAAAAGTGTGAATGGAGTTTCTAGGTGAAAGTGACTTTTGACGTGCCTATAGAGCTGCCATTGAGCCCCATGTTAAATGTCTCAAATTTGAAAGCACTATATTTCTAAAACTATGAAACATTTCAAAGTTTCCTTTTCAGGCAAACATGTCCACCGTAAGATGAACCTAAGTAGGCTAGAATGGGGTTGCTAGGTGTAAGTATGTCGTTACTAGTGCATGCCAAAGTTTGTGTTATTGCCATAGAGAATGCATTGGGCGTTTAAGTTAAATAACTCATAAACTACAAAACATAAAAATAAAAAAAAGTTCCAGCATGTGTCTCCACAGTAAGCTGAATAATAAAAAGTGTGAATGGAGTTTCTAGGTGAAAGTGACTTTTGACGTGCCTATAGAGCTGCCATTGAGCCCCATGTTAAATGTCTCAAATTTGAAAGCACTATATTTCTAAAACTATGAAACATTTCAAAGTTTCCTTTTCAGGCAAACATGTCCACCGTAAGATGAACCTAAGTAGGCTAGAATGGGGTTGCTAGGTGTAAGTATGTAGTTACTAGTGCATGCCAAAGTTTGTGCTATTGCCATAGAGAATGCATTGGGCGTTTAAGTTGAATAACTCATAAACTACAAAACATAAAAATAAAAAAAAGTTCCAGCATGTGTCTCCACAGTAAGCTGAATAATAAAAAGTGTGAATGGAGTTTCTAGGTGAAAGTGACTTTTGACGTGCCTATAGAGCTGCCATTGAGCCCCATGTTAAATGTCTCAAATTTGAAAGCACTATATTTCTAAAACTATGAAACATTTCAAAGTTTCCTTTTCAGGCAAACATGTCCACCGTAAGATGAACCTAAGTAGGCTAGAATGGGGTTGCTAGGTGTAAGTATGTAGGACTAGTAGCATGCCAAAGTTTGTGCTATTGCCATAGAGAATGCATTGGGCGTTTAAGTTGAATAACTCATAAACTACAAAACATAAAAATAAAAAAAAGTTCCAGCATGTGTCTCCACAGTAAGCTGAATAATAAAAAGTGTGAATGGAGTTTCTAGGTGAAAGTGACTTTTGACGTGCCTATAGAGCTGCCATTGAGCCCCATGTTAAATGTCTCAAATTTGAAGGCACTATATTTCTAAAACTATGAAACATTTCAAAGTTTCCTTTTCAGGCAAACATGTCCACCGTAAGATGAACCTAAGTAGGCTAGAATGGGGTTGCTAGGTGTAAGTATGTAGGACTAGTAGCATGCCAAAGTTTGTGCTATTGCCATAGAGAATGCATTGGGCGTTTAAGTTGAATAACTCATAAACTACAAAACATAAAAATAAAAAAAAGTTCCAGCATGTGTCTCCACAGTAAGCTGAATAATAAAAAGTGTGAATGGAGTTTCTAGGTGAAAGTGACTTTTGACGTGCCTATAGAGCTGCCATTGAGCCCCATGTTAAATGTCTCAAATTTGAAAGCACTATATTTCTAAAACTATGAAACATTTCAAAGTTTCCTTTTCAGGCAAACATGTCCACCGTAAGATGAACCTAAGTAGGCTAGAATGGGGTTGCTAGGTGTAAGTATGTAGTTACTAGTGCATGCCAAAGTTTGTGCTATTGCCATAGAGAATGCATTGGGCGTTTAAGTTGAATAACTCATAAACTACAAAACATAAAAATAAAAAAAAGTTCCGGCATGTGTCTCCACAGTAAGATGAAAAATAAAAAGTGTGAATGGAGTTTCTAGGTGAAAGTGACTTTTGACGTGCCTATAGAGCTGCCATTGAGCCCCATGTTAAATGTCTCAAATTTGAAAGCACTATATTTCTAAAACTATGAAACATTTCAAAGTTTCCTTTTCAGGCAAACATGTCCACCGTAAGATGAACCTAAGTAGGCTAGAATGGGGTTGCTAGGTGTAAGTATGTCGTTACTAGTGCATGCCAAAGTTTGTGTTATTGCCATAGAGAATGCATTGGGCGTTTAAGTTAAATAACTCATAAACTACAAAACATAAAAATAAAAAAAAGTTCCAGCATGTGTCTCCACAGTAAGCTGAATAATAAAAAGTGTGAATGGAGTTTCTAGGTGAAAGTGACTTTTGACGTGCCTATAGAGCTGCCATTGAGCCCCATGTTAAATGTCTCAAATTTGAAAGCACTATATTTCTAAAACTATGAAACATTTCAAAGTTTCCTTTTCAGGCAAACATGTCCACCGTAAGATGAACCTAAGTAGGCTAGAATGGGGTTGCTAGGTGTAAGTATGTAGTTACTAGTGCATGCCAAAGTTTGTGCTATTGCCATAGAGAATGCATTGGGCGTTTAAGTTGAATAACTCATAAACTACAAAACATAAAAATAAAAAAAAGTTCCAGCATGTGTCTCCACAGTAAGCTGAATAATAAAAAGTGTGAATGGAGTTTCTAGGTGAAAGTGACTTTTGACGTGCCTATAGAGCTGCCATTGAGCCCCATGTTAAATGTCTCAAATTTGAAAGCACTATATTTCTAAAACTATGAAACATTTCAAAGTTTCCTTTTCAGGCAAACATGTCCACCGTAAGATGAACCTAAGTAGGCTAGAATGGGGTTGCTAGGTGTAAGTATGTACTTACTAGTGCATGCCAAAGTTTGTGCTATTGCCATAGAGAATGCATTGGGCGTTTAAGTTGAATAACTCATAAACTACAAAACATAAAAATAAAAAAAAGTTCCAGCATGTGTCTCCACAGTAAGCTGAATAATAAAAAGTGTGAATGGAGTTTCTAGGTGAAAGTGACTTTTGACGTGCCTATAGAGCTGCCATTGAGCCCCATGTTAAATGTCTCAAATTTGAAAGCACTATATTTCTAAAACTATGAAACATTTCAAAGTTTCCTTTTCAGGCAAACATGTCCACCGTAAGATTAACCTAAGTAGGCTAGAATGGGGTTGCTAGGTGTAAGTATGTAGTTACTAGTGCATGCCAAAGTTTGTGCTATTGCCATAGAGAATGCATTGGGCGTTTAAGTTGAATAACTCATAAACTACAAAACATAAAAATAAAAAAAAGTTCCAGCATGTGTCTCCACAGTAAGCTGAATAATAAAAAGTGTGAATGGAGTTTCTAGGTGAAAGTGACTTTTGACGTGCCTATAGAGCTGCCATTGAGCCCCATGTTAAATGTCTCAAATTTGAAAGCACTATATTTCTAAAACTATGAAACATTTCAAAGTTTCCTTTTCAGGCAAACATGTCCACCGTAAGATGAACCTAAGTAGGCTAGAATGGGGTTGCTAGGTGTAAGTATGTAGTTACTAGTGCATGCCAAAGTTTGTGCTATTGCCATAGAGAATGCATTGGGCGTTTAAGTTGAATAACTCATAAACTACAAAACATAAAAATAAAAAAAAGTTCCAGCATGTGTCTCCACAGTAAGCTGAATAATAAAAAGTGTGAATGGAGTTTCTAGGTGAAAGTGACTTTTGACGTGCCTATAGAGCTGCCATTGAGCCCCATGTTAAATGTCTCAAATTTGAAAGCACTATATTTCTAAAACTATGAAACATTTCAAAGATTCCTTTTCAGGCAAACATGTCCACCGTAAGATGAACCTAAGTAGGCTAGAATGGGGTTGCTAGGTGTAAGAATGTAGTTACTAGTGCATGCCAAAGTTTGTGCTATTGCCATAGAGAATGCATTGGGCGTTTAAGTTGAATAACTCATAAACTACAAAACATAAAAATAAAAAAAAGTTCCAGCATGTGTCTCCACAGTAAGCTGAATAATAAAAAGTGTGAATGGAGTTTCTAGGTGAAAGTGACTTTTGACGTGCCTATAGAGCTGCCATTGAGCCCCATGTTAAATGTCTCAAATTTGAAAGCACTATATTTCTAAAACTATGAAACATTTCAAAGTTTCCTTTTCAGGCAAACATGTCCACCGTAAGATGAACCTAAGTAGGCTAGAATGGGGTTGCTAGGTGTAAGTATGTAGTTACTAGTGCATGCCAAAGTTTGTGCTATTGCCATAGAGAATACATTGGGCGTTTAAGTTGAATAACTCATAAACTACAAAACATAAAAATAAAAAAAAGTTCCAGCATGTGTCTCCACAGTACGCTGAATAATAAAAAGTGTGAATGGAGTTTCTAGGTGAAAGTGACTTTTGACGTGCCTATAGAGCTGCCATTGAGCCCCATGTTAAATGTCTCAAATTTGAAAGCACTATATTTCTAAAACTATGAAACATTTCAAAGTTTCCTTTTCAGGCAAACATGTCCACCGTAAGATGAACCTAAGTAGGCTAGAATGGGGTTGCTAGGTGTAAGTATGTCGTTACTAGTGCATGCCAAAGTTTGTGCTATTGCCATAGAGAATGCATTGGGCGTTTAAGTTAAATAACTCATAAACTACAAAACATAAAAATAAAAAAAAGTTCCAGCATGTGTCTCCACAGTAAGCTGAATAATAAAAAGTGTGAATGGAGTTTCTAGGTGAAAGTGACTTTTGACGTGCCTATAGAGCTGCCATTGAGCCCCATGTTAAATGTCTCAAATTTGAAAGCACTATATTTCTAAAACTATGAAACATTTCAAAGTTTCCTTTTCAGGCAAACATGTCCACCGTAAGATGAACCTAAGTAGGCTAGAATGGGGTTGCTAGGTGTAAGTATGTAGTTACTAGTGCATGCCAAAGTTTGTGCTATTGCCATAGAGAATGCATTGGGCGTTTAAGTTGAATAACTCATAAACTACAAAACATAAAAATAAAAAAAAGTTCCAGCATGTGTCTCCACAGTAAGCTGAATAATAAAAAGTGTGAATGGAGTTTCTAGGTGAAAGTGACTTTTGACGTGCCTATAGAGCTGCCATTGAGCCCCATGTTAAATGTCTCAAATTTGAAAGCACTATATTTCTAAAACTATGAAACATTTCAAAGTTTCCTTTTCAGGCAAACATGTCCACCGTAAGATGAACCTAAGTAGGCTAGAATGGGGTTGCTAGGTGTAAGTATGTAGGACTAGTAGCATGCCAAAGTTTGTGCTATTGCCATAGAGAATGCATTGGGCGTTTAAGTTGAATAACTCATAAACTACAAAACATAAAAATAAAAAAAAGTTCCAGCATGTGTCTCCACAGTAAGCTGAATAATAAAAAGTGTGAATGGAGTTTCTAGGTGAAAGTGACTTTTGACGTGCCTATAGAGCTGCCATTGAGCCCCATGTTAAATGTCTCAAATTTGAAAGCACTATATTTCTAAAACTATGAAACATTTCAAAGTTTCCTTTTCAGGCAAACATGTCCACCGTAAGATGAACCTAAGTAGGCTAGAATGGGGTTGCTAGGTGTAAGTATGTAGTTACTAGTGCATGCCAAAGTTTGTGCTATTGCCATAGAGAATGCATTGGGCGTTTAAGTTGAATAACTCATAAACTACAAAACATAAAAATAAAAAAAAGTTCCAGCATGTGTCTCCACAGTAAGCTGAATAATAAAAAGTGTGAATGGAGTTTCTAGGTGAAAGTGACTTTTGACGTGCCTATAGAGCTGCCATTGAGCCCCATGTTAAATGTCTCAAATTTGAAAGCACTATATTTCTAAAACTATGAAACATTTCAAAGATTCCTTTTCAGGCAAACATGTCCACCGTAAGATGAACCTAAGTAGGCTAGAATGGGGTTGCTAGGTGTAAGAATGTAGTTACTAGTGCAAGCCAAAGTTTGTGCTATTGCCATAGAGAATGCATTGGGCGTTTAAGTTGAATAACTCATAAACTACAAAACATAAAAATAAAAAAAAGTTCCAGCATGTGTCTCCACAGTAAGCTGAATAATAAAAAGTGTGAATGGAGTTTCTAGGTGAAAGTGACTTTTGACGTGCCTATAGAGCTGCCATTGAGCCCCATGTTAAATGTCTCAAATTTGAAAGCACTATATTTCTAAAACTATGAAACATTTCAAAGTTTCCTTTTCAGGCAAACATGTCCACCGTAAGATGAACCTAAGTAGGCTAGAATGGGGTTGCTAGGTGTAAGTATGTAGTTACTAGTGCATGCCAAAGTTTGTGCTATTGCCATAGAGAATGCATTGGGCGTTTAAGTTGAATAACTCATAAACTACAAAACATAAAAATAAAAAAAAGTTCCAGCATGTGTCTCCACAGTAAGCTGAATAATAAAAAGTGTGAATGGAGTTTCTAGGTGAAAGTGACTTTTGACGTGCCTATAGAGCTGCCATTGAGCCCCATGTTAAATGTCTCAAATTTGAAAGCACTATATTTCTAAAACTTTGAAACATTTCAAAGTTTCCTTTTCAGGCAAACATGTCCACCGTAAGATGAACCTAAGTAGGCTAGAATGGGGTTGCTAGGTGTAAGTATGTAG
Source organism: Protomyctophum parallelum (assembly GCF_964188405.1). NCBI lineage: Eukaryota > Metazoa > Chordata > Actinopteri > Myctophiformes > Myctophidae > Protomyctophum > Protomyctophum parallelum. The sequence goes on along the minus strand of NC_139717.1, from coordinate 37,683,202 downwards.
TTACTAGTGCATGCCAAAGTTTGTGCTATTGCCATAGAGAATGCATTGGGCGTTTAAGTTGAATAACTCATAAACTACAAAACATAAAAATAAAAAAAAGTTCCAGCATGTGTCTCCACAGTAAGCTGAATAATAAAAAGTGTGAATGGAGTTTCTAGGTGAAAGTGACTTTTGACGTGCCTATAGAGCTGCCATTGAGCCCCATGTTAAATGTCTCAAATTTGAAAGCACTATATTTCTAAAACTATGAAACATTTCAAAGTTTCCTTTTCAGGCAAACATGTCCACCGTAAGATGAACCTAAGTAGGCTAGAATGGGGTTGCTAGGTGTAAGTATGTAGTTACTAGTGCATGCCAAAGTTTGTGCTATTGCCATAGAGAATGCATTGGGCGTTTAAGTTGAATAACTCATAAACTACAAAACATAAAAATAAAAAAAAGTTCCAGCATGTGTCTCCACAGTAAGCTGAATAATAAAAAGTGTGAATGGAGTTTCTAGGTGAAAGTGACTTTTGACGTGCCTATAGAGCTGCCATTGAGCCCCATGTTAAATGTCTCAAATTTGAAAGCACTATATTTCTAAAACTATGAAACATTTCAAAGATTCCTTTTCAGGCAAACATGTCCACCGTAAGATGAACCTAAGTAGGCTAGAATGGGGTTGCTAGGTGTAAGAATGTAGTTACTAGTGCAAGCCAAAGTTTGTGCTATTGCCATAGAGAATGCATTGGGCGTTTAAGTTGAATAACTCATAAACTACAAAACATAAAAATAAAAAAAAGTTCCAGCATGTGTCTCCACAGTAAGCTGAATAATAAAAAGTGTGAATGGAGTTTCTAGGTGAAAGTGACTTTTGACGTGCCTATAGAGCTGCCATTGAGCCCCATGTTAAATGTCTCAAATTTGAAAGCACTATATTTCTAAAACTATGAAACATTTCAAAGTTTCCTTTTCAGGCAAACATGTCCACCGTAAGATGAACCTAAGTAGGCTAGAATGGGGTTGCTAGGTGTAAGTATGTAGTTACTAGTGCATGCCAAAGTTTGTGCTATTGCCATAGAGAATGCATTGGGCGTTTAAGTTGAATAACTCATAAACTACAAAACATAAAAATAAAAAAAAGTTCCAGCATGTGTCTCCACAGTAAGCTGAATAATAAAAAGTGTGAATGGAGTTTCTAGGTGAAAGTGACTTTTGACGTGCCTATAGAGCTGCCATTGAGCCCCATGTTAAATGTCTCAAATTTGAAAGCACTATATTTCTAAAACTTTGAAACATTTCAAAGTTTCCTTTTCAGGCAAACATGTCCACCGTAAGATGAACCTAAGTAGGCTAGAATGGGGTTGCTAGGTGTAAGTATGTAGTTACTAGTGCATGCCAAAGTTTGTGCTATTGCCATAGAGAATGCATTGGGCGTTTAAGTTGAATAACTCATAAACTACAAAACATAAAAATAAAAAAAAGTTCCAGCATGTGTCTCCACAGTAAGCTGAATAATAAAAAGTGTGAATGGAGTTTCTAGGTGAAAGTGACTTTTGACGTGCCTATAGAGCTGCCATTGAGCCCCATGTTAAATGTCTCAAATTTGAAAGCACTATATTTCTAAAACTATGAAACATTTCAAAGTTTCCTTTTCAGGCAAACATGTCCACCGTAAGATGAACCTAAGTAGGCTAGAATGGGGTTGCTAGGTGTAAGTATGTAGTTACTAGTGCATGCCAAAGTTTGTGCTATTGCCATAGAGAATGCATTGGGCGTTAAAGTTGAATAACTCATAAACTACAAAACATAAAAATAAAAAAAAGTTCCAGCATGTGTCTCCACAGTAAGCTGAATAATAAAAAGTGTGAATGGAGTTTCTAGGTGAAAGTGACTTTTGACGTGCCTATAGAGCTGCCATTGAGCCCCATGTTAAATGTCTCAAATTTGAAAGCACTATATTTCTAAAACTATGAAACATTTCAAAGATTCCTTTTCAGGCAAACATGTCCACCGTAAGATGAACCTAAGTAGGCTAGAATGGGGTTGCTAGGTGTAAGAATGTAGTTACTAGTGCATGCCAAAGTTTGTGCTATTGCCATAGAGAATGCATTGGGCGTTTAAGTTGAATAACTCATAAACTACAAAACATAAAAATAAAAAAAAGTTCCAGCATGTGTCTCCACAGTAAGCTGAATAATAAAAAGTGTGAATGGAGTTTCTAGGTGAAAGTGACTTTTGACGTGCCTATAGAGCTGCCATTGAGCCCCATGTTAAATGTCTCAAATTTGAAAGCACTATATTTCTAAAACTATGAAACATTTCAAAGTTTCCTTTTCAGGCAAACATGTCCACCGTAAGATGAACCTAAGTAGGCTAGAATGGGGTTGCTAGGTGTAAGTATGTAGTTACTAGTGCATGCCAAAGTTTGTGCTATTGCCATAGAGAATGCATTGGGCGTTTAAGTTGAATAACTCATAAACTACAAAACATAAAAATAAAAAAAAGTTCCAGCATGTGTCTCCACAGTAAGCTGAATAATAAAAAGTGTGAATGGAGTTTCTAGGTGAAAGTGACTTTTGACGTGCCTATAGAGCTGCCATTGAGCCCCATGTTAAATGTCTCAAATTTGAAAGCACTATATTTCTAAAACTATGAAACATTTCAAAGTTTCCTTTTCAGGCAAACATGTCCACCGTAAGATGAACCTAAGTAGGCTAGAATGGGGTTGCTAGGTGTAAGTATGTAGTTACTAGTGCATGCCAAAGTTTGTGCTATTGCCATAGAGAATGCATTGGGCGTTTAAGTTGAATAACTCATAAACTACAAAACATAAAAATAAAAAAAAGTTCCAGCATGTGTCTCCACAGTAAGCTGAATAATAAAAAGTGTGAATGGAGTTTCTAGGTGAAAGTGACTTTTGACGTGCCTATAGAGCTGCCATTGAGCCCCATGTTAAATGTCTCAAATTTGAAAGCACTATATTTCTAAAACTATGAAACATTTCAAAGTTTCCTTTTCAGGCAAACATGTCCACCGTAAGATGAACCTAAGTAGGCTAGAATGGGGTTGCTAGGTGTAAGTATGTACTTACTAGTGCATGCCAAAGTTTGTGCTATTGCCATAGAGAATGCATTGGGCGTTTAAGTTGAATAACTCATAAACTACAAAACATAAAAATAAAAAAAAGTTCCAGCATGTGTCTCCACAGTAAGCTGAATAATAAAAAGTGTGAATGGAGTTTCTAGGTGAAAGTGACTTTTGACGTGCCTATAGAGCTGCCATTGAGCCCCATGTTAAATGTCTCAAATTTGAAAGCACTATATTTCTAAAACTATGAAACATTTCAAAGTTTCCTTTTCAGGCAAACATGTCCACCGTAAGATGAACCTAAGTAGGCTAGAATGGGGTTGCTAGGTGTAAGTATGTAGTTACTAGTGCATGCCAAAGTTTGTGCTATTGCCATAGAGAATGCATTGGGCGTTTAAGTTGAATAACTCATAAACTACAAAACATAAAAATAAAAAAAAGTTCCAGCATGTGTCTCCACAGTAAGCTGAATAATAAAAAGTGTGAATGGAGTTTCTAGGTGAAAGTGACTTTTGACGTGCCTATAGAGCTGCCATTGAGCCCCATGTTAAATGTCTCAAATTTGAAAGCACTATATTTCTAAAACTTTGAAACATTTCAAAGTTTCCTTTTCAGGCAAACATGTCCACCGTAAGATGAACCTAAGTAGGCTAGAATGGGGTTGCTAGGTGTAAGTATGTAGTTACTAGTGCATGCCAAAGTTTGTGCTATTGCCATAGAGAATGCATTGGGCGTTTAAGTTGAATAACTCATAAACTACAAAACATAAAAATAAAAAAAAGTTCCAGCATGTGTCTCCACAGTAAGCTGAATAATAAAAAGTGTGAATGGAGTTTCTAGGTGAAAGTGACTTTTGACGTGCCTATAGAGCTGCCATTGAGCCCCATGTTAAATGTCTCAAATTTGAAAGCACTATATTTCTAAAACTATGAAACATTTCAAAGTTTCCTTTTCAGGCAAACATGTCCACCGTAAGATGAACCTAAGTAGGCTAGAATGGGGTTGCTAGGTGTAAGTATGTAGTTACTAGTGCATGCCAAAGTTTGTGCTATTGCCATAGAGAATGCATTGGGCGTTAAAGTTGAATAACTCATAAACTACAAAACATAAAAATAAAAAAAAGTTCCAGCATGTGTCTCCACAGTAAGCTGAATAATAAAAAGTGTGAATGGAGTTTCTAGGTGAAAGTGACTTTTGACGTGCCTATAGAGCTGCCATTGAGCCCCATGTTAAATGTCTCAAATTTGAAAGCACTATATTTCTAAAACTATGAAACATTTCAAAGATTCCTTTTCAGGCAAACATGTCCACCGTAAGATGAACCTAAGTAGGCTAGAATGGGGTTGCTAGGTGTAAGAATGTAGTTACTAGTGCATGCCAAAGTTTGTGCTATTGCCATAGAGAATGCATTGGGCGTTTAAGTTGAATAACTCATAAACTACAAAACATAAAAATAAAAAAAAGTTCCAGCATGTGTCTCCACAGTAAGCTGAATAATAAAAAGTGTGAATGGAGTTTCTAGGTGAAAGTGACTTTTGACGTGCCTATAGAGCTGCCATTGAGCCCCATGTTAAATGTCTCAAATTTGAAAGCACTATATTTCTAAAACTATGAAACATTTCAAAGTTTCCTTTTCAGGCAAACATGTCCACCGTAAGATGAACCTAAGTAGGCTAGAATGGGGTTGCTAGGTGTAAGTATGTAGTTACTAGTGCATGCCAAAGTTTGTGCTATTGCCATAGAGAATGCATTGGGCGTTTAAGTTGAATAACTCATAAACTACAAAACATAAAAATAAAAAAAAGTTCCAGCATGTGTCTCCACAGTAAGCTGAATAATAAAAAGTGTGAATGGAGTTTCTAGGTGAAAGTGACTTTTGACGTGCCTATAGAGCTGCCATTGAGCCCCATGTTAAATGTCTCAAATTTGAAAGCACTATATTTCTAAAACTATGAAACATTTCAAAGTTTCCTTTTCAGGCAAACATGTCCACCGTAAGATGAACCTAAGTAGGCTAGAATGGGGTTGCTAGGTGTAAGTATGTAGTTACTAGTGCATGCCAAAGTTTGTGCTATTGCCATAGAGAATGCATTGGGCGTTTAAGTTGAATAACTCATAAACTACAAAACATAAAAATAAAAAAAAGTTCCAGCATGTGTCTCCACAGTAAGCTGAATAATAAAAAGTGTGAATGGAGTTTCTAGGTGAAAGTGACTTTTGACGTGCCTATAGAGCTGCCATTGAGCCCCATGTTAAATGTCTCAAATTTGAAAGCACTATATTTCTAAAACTATGAAACATTTCAAAGTTTCCTTTTCAGGCAAACATGTCCACCGTAAGATGAACCTAAGTAGGCTAGAATGGGGTTGCTAGGTGTAAGTATGTACTTACTAGTGCATGCCAAAGTTTGTGCTATTGCCATAGAGAATGCATTGGGCGTTTAAGTTGAATAACTCATAAACTACAAAACATAAAAATAAAAAAAAGTTCCAGCATGTGTCTCCACAGTAAGCTGAATAATAAAAAGTGTGAATGGAGTTTCTAGGTGAAAGTGACTTTTGACGTGCCTATAGAGCTGCCATTGAGCCCCATGTTAAATGTCTCAAATTTGAAAGCACTATATTTCTAAAACTATGAAACATTTCAAAGTTTCCTTTTCAGGCAAACATGTCCACCGTAAGATTAACCTAAGTAGGCTAGAATGGGGTTGCTAGGTGTAAGTATGTAGTTACTAGTGCATGCCAAAGTTTGTGCTATTGCCATAGAGAATGCATTGGGCGTTTAAGTTGAATAACTCATAAACTACAAAACATAAAAATAAAAAAAAGTTCCAGCATGTGTCTCCACAGTAAGCTGAATAATAAAAAGTGTGAATGGAGTTTCTAGGTGAAAGTGACTTTTGACGTGCCTATAGAGCTGCCATTGAGCCCCATGTTAAATGTCTCAAATTTGAAAGCACTATATTTCTAAAACTATGAAACATTTCAAAGTTTCCTTTTCAGGCAAACATGTCCACCGTAAGATGAACCTAAGTAGGCTAGAATGGGGTTGCTAGGTGTAAGTATGTAGTTACTAGTGCATGCCAAAGTTTGTGCTATTGCCATAGAGAATGCATTGGGCGTTTAAGTTGAATAACTCATAAACTACAAAACATAAAAATAAAAAAAAGTTCCAGCATGTGTCTCCACAGTAAGCTGAATAATAAAAAGTGTGAATGGAGTTTCTAGGTGAAAGTGACTTTTGACGTGCCTATAGAGCTGCCATTGAGCCCCATGTTAAATGTCTCAAATTTGAAAGCACTATATTTCTAAAACTATGAAACATTTCAAAGATTCCTTTTCAGGCAAACATGTCCACCGTAAGATGAACCTAAGTAGGCTAGAATGGGGTTGCTAGGTGTAAGAATGTAGTTACTAGTGCATGCCAAAGTTTGTGCTATTGCCATAGAGAATGCATTGGGCGTTTAAGTTGAATAACTCATAAACTACAAAACATAAAAATAAAAAAAAGTTCCAGCATGTGTCTCCACAGTAAGCTGAATAATAAAAAGTGTGAATGGAGTTTCTAGGTGAAAGTGACTTTTGACGTGCCTATAGAGCTGCCATTGAGCCCCATGTTAAATGTCTCAAATTTGAAAGCACTATATTTCTAAAACTATGAAACATTTCAAAGTTTCCTTTTCAGGCAAACATGCAGTCCACCGTAAGATGAACCTAAGTAGGCTAGAATGGGGTTGCTAGGTGTAAGTATGTAGTTACTAGTGCATGCCAAAGTTTGTGCTATTGCCATAGAGAATACATTGGGCGTTTAAGTTGAATAACTCATAAACTACAAAACATAAAAATAAAAAAAAGTTCCAGCATGTGTCTCCACAGTACGCTGAATAATAAAAAGTGTGAATGGAGTTTCTAGGTGAAAGTGACTTTTGACGTGCCTATAGAGCTGCCATTGAGCCCCATGTTAAATGTCTCAAATTTGAAAGCACTATATTTCTAAAACTATGAAACATTTCAAAGTTTCCTTTTCAGGCAAACATGTCCACCGTAAGATGAACCTAAGTAGGCTAGAATGGGGTTGCTAGGTGTAAGTATGTCGTTACTAGTGCATGCCAAAGTTTGTGCTATTGCCATAGAGAATGCATTGGGCGTTTAAGTTAAATAACTCATAAACTACAAAACATAAAAATAAAAAAAAGTTCCAGCATGTGTCTCCACAGTAAGCTGAATAATAAAAAGTGTGAATGGAGTTTCTAGGTGAAAGTGACTTTTGACGTGCCTATAGAGCTGCCATTGAGCCCCATGTTAAATGTCTCAAATTTGAAAGCACTATATTTCTAAAACTATGAAACATTTCAAAGTTTCCTTTTCAGGCAAACATGTCCACCGTAAGATGAACCTAAGTAGGCTAGAATGGGGTTGCTAGGTGTAAGTATGTAGTTACTAGTGCATGCCAAAGTTTGTGCTATTGCCATAGAGAATGCATTGGGCGTTTAAGTTGAATAACTCATAAACTACAAAACATAAAAATAAAAAAAAGTTCCAGCATGTGTCTCCACAGTAAGCTGAATAATAAAAAGTGTGAATGGAGTTTCTAGGTGAAAGTGACTTTTGACGTGCCTATAGAGCTGCCATTGAGCCCCATGTTAAATGTCTCAAATTTGAAAGCACTATATTTCTAAAACTATGAAACATTTCAAAGTTTCCTTTTCAGGCAAACATGTCCACCGTAAGATGAACCTAAGTAGGCTAGAATGGGGTTGCTAGGTGTAAGTATGTAGGACTAGTAGCATGCCAAAGTTTGTGCTATTGCCATAGAGAATGCATTGGGCGTTTAAGTTGAATAACTCATAAACTACAAAACATAAAAATAAAAAAAAGTTCCAGCATGTGTCTCCACAGTAAGCTGAATAATAAAAAGTGTGAATGGAGTTTCTAGGTGAAAGTGACTTTTGACGTGCCTATAGAGCTGCCATTGAGCCCCATGTTAAATGTCTCAAATTTGAAAGCACTATATTTCTAAAACTATGAAACATTTCAAAGTTTCCTTTTCAGGCAAACATGTCCACCGTAAGATGAACCTAAGTAGGCTAGAATGGGGTTGCTAGGTGTAAGTATGTAGTTACTAGTGCATGCCAAAGTTTGTGCTATTGCCATAGAGAATGCATTGGGCGTTTAAGTTGAATAACTCATAAACTACAAAACATAAAAATAAAAAAAAGTTCCAGCATGTGTCTCCACAGTAAGCTGAATAATAAAAAGTGTGAATGGAGTTTCTAGGTGAAAGTGACTTTTGACGTGCCTATAGAGCTGCCATTGAGCCCCATGTTAAATGTCTCAAATTTGAAAGCACTATATTTCTAAAACTATGAAACATTTCAAAGATTCCTTTTCAGGCAAACATGTCCACCGTAAGATGAACCTAAGTAGGCTAGAATGGGGTTGCTAGGTGTAAGAATGTAGTTACTAGTGCAAGCCAAAGTTTGTGCTATTGCCATAGAGAATGCATTGGGCGTTTAAGTTGAATAACTCATAAACTACAAAACATAAAAATAAAAAAAAGTTCCAGCATGTGTCTCCACAGTAAGCTGAATAATAAAAAGTGTGAATGGAGTTTCTAGGTGAAAGTGACTTTTGACGTGCCTATAGAGCTGCCATTGAGCCCCATGTTAAATGTCTCAAATTTGAAAGCACTATATTTCTAAAACTATGAAACATTTCAAAGTTTCCTTTTCAGGCAAACATGTCCACCGTAAGATGAACCTAAGTAGGCTAGAATGGGGTTGCTAGGTGTAAGTATGTAGTTACTAGTGCATGCCAAAGTTTGTGCTATTGCCATAGAGAATGCATTGGGCGTTTAAGTTGAATAACTCATAAACTACAAAACATAAAAATAAAAAAAAGTTCCAGCATGTGTCTCCACAGTAAGCTGAATAATAAAAAGTGTGAATGGAGTTTCTAGGTGAAAGTGACTTTTGACGTGCCTATAGAGCTGCCATTGAGCCCCATGTTAAATGTCTCAAATTTGAAAGCACTATATTTCTAAAACTTTGAAACATTTCAAAGTTTCCTTTTCAGGCAAACATGTCCACCGTAAGATGAACCTAAGTAGGCTAGAATGGGGTTGCTAGGTGTAAGTATGTAGTTACTAGTGCATGCCAAAGTTTGTGCTATTGCCATAGAGAATGCATTGGGCGTTTAAGTTGAATAACTCATAAACTACAAAACATAAAAATAAAAAAAAGTTCCAGCATGTGTCTCCACAGTAAGCTGAATAATAAAAAGTGTGAATGGAGTTTCTAGGTGAAAGTGACTTTTGACGTGCCTATAGAGCTGCCATTGAGCCCCATGTTAAATGTCTCAAATTTGAAAGCACTATATTTCTAAAACTATGAAACATTTCAAAGTTTCCTTTTCAGGCAAACATGTCCACCGTAAGATGAACCTAAGTAGGCTAGAATGGGGTTGCTAGGTGTAAGTATGTAGTTACTAGTGCATGCCAAAGTTTGTGCTATTGCCATAGAGATCGAATGCATTGGGCGTTAAAGTTGAATAACTCATAAACTACAAAACATAAAAATAAAAAAAAGTTCCAGCATGTGTCTCCACAGTAAGCTGAATAATAAAAAGTGTGAATGGAGTTTCTAGGTGAAAGTGACTTTTGACGTGCCTATAGAGCTGCCATTGAGCCCCATGTTAAATGTCTCAAATTTGAAAGCACTATATTTCTAAAACTATGAAACATTTCAAAGATTCCTTTTCAGGCAAACATGTCCACCGTAAGATGAACCTAAGTAGGCTAGAATGGGGTTGCTAGGTGTAAGAATGTAGTTACTAGTGCATGCCAAAGTTTGTGCTATTGCCATAGAGAATGCATTGGGCGTTTAAGTTGAATAACTCATAAACTACAAAACATAAAAATAAAAAAAAGTTCCAGCATGTGTCTCCACAGTAAGCTGAATAATAAAAAGTGTGAATGGAGTTTCTAGGTGAAAGTGACTTTTGACGTGCCTATAGAGCTGCCATTGAGCCCCATGTTAAATGTCTCAAATTTGAAAGCACTATATTTCTAAAACTATGAAACATTTCAAAGTTTCCTTTTCAGGCAAACATGTCCACCGTAAGATGAACCTAAGTAGGCTAGAATGGGGTTGCTAGGTGTAAGTATGTAGTTACTAGTGCATGCCAAAGTTTGTGCTATTGCCATAGAGAATGCATTGGGCGTTTAAGTTGAATAACTCATAAACTACAAAACATAAAAATAAAAAAAAGTTCCAGCATGTGTCTCCACAGTAAGCTGAATAATAAAAAGTGTGAATGGAGTTTCTAGGTGAAAGTAACTTTTGACGTGCCTATAGAGCTGCCATTGAGCCCCATGTTAAATGTCTCAAATTTGAAAGCACTATATTTCTAAAACTATGAAACATTTCAAAGTTTCCTTTTCAGGCAAACATGTCCACCGTAAGATGAACCTAAGTAGGCTAGAATGGGGTTGCTAGGTGTAAGTATGTAGTTACTAGTGCATGCCAAAGTTTGTGCTATTGCCATAGAGAATGCATTGGGCGTTTAAGTTGAATAACTCATAAACTACAAAACATAAAAATAAAAATAAGTTCCAGCATGTGTCTCCACAGTAAGCTGAATAATAAAAAGTGTGAATGGAGTTTCTAGGTGAAAGTGACTTTTGACGTGCCTATAGAGCTGCCATTGAGCCCCATGTTAAATGTCTCAAATTTGAAAGCACTATATTTCTAAAACTATGAAACATTTCAAAGATTCCTTTTCAGGCAAACATGTCCACCGTAAGATGAACCTAAGTAGGCTAGAATGGGGTTGCTAGGTGTAAGAATGTAGTTACTAGTGCATGCCAAAGTTTGTGCTATTGCCATAGAGAATGCATTGGGCGTTTAAGTTGAATAACTCATAAACTACAAAACATAAAAATAAAAAAAAGTTCCAGCATGTGTCTCCACAGTAAGCTGAATAATAAAAAGTGTGAATGGAGTTTCTAGGTGAAAGTGACTTTTGACGTGCCTATAGAGCTGCCATTGAGCCCCATGTTAAATGTCTCAAATTTGAAAGCACTATATTTCTAAAACTATGAAACATTTCAAAGTTTCCTTTTCAGGCAAACATGTCCACCGTAAGATTAACCTAAGTAGGCTAGAATGGGGTTGCTAGGTGTAAGTATGTAGTTACTAGTGCATGCCAAAGTTTGTGCTATTGCCATAGAGAATGCATTGGGCGTTTAAGTTGAATAACTCATAAACTACAAAACATAAAAATAAAAAAAAGTTCCAGCATGTGTCTCCACAGTAAGCTGAATAATAAAAAGTGTGAATGGAGTTTCTAGGTGAAAGTGACTTTTGACGTGCCTATAGAGCTGCCATTGAGCCCCATGTTAAATGTCTCAAATTTGAAAGCACTATATTTCTAAAACTATGAAACATTTCAAAGATTCCTTTTCAGGCAAACATGTCCACCGTAAGATGAACCTAAGTAGGCTAGAATGGGGTTGCTAGGTGTAAGAATGTAGTTACTAGTGCATGCCAAAGTTTGTGCTATTGCCATAGAGAATGCATTGGGCGTTTAAGTTGAATAACTCATAAACTACAAAACATAAAAATAAAAAAAAGTTCCAGCATGTGTCTCCACAGTAAGCTGAATAATAAAAAGTGTGAATGGAGTTTCTAGGTGAAAGTGACTTTTGACGTGCCTATAGAGCTGCCATTGAGCCCCATGTTAAATGTCTCAAATTTGAAAGCACTATATTTCTAAAACTATGAAACATTTCAAAGTTTCCTTTTCAGGCAAACATGTCCACCGTAAGATTAACCTAAGTAGGCTAGAATGGGGTTGCTAGGTGTAAGTATGTAGTTACTAGTGCATGCCAAAGTTTGTGCTATTGCCATAGAGAATGCATTGGGCGTTTAAGTTGAATAACTCATAAACTACAAAACATAAAAATAAAAAAAAGTTCCAGCATGTGTCTCCACAGTAAGCTGAATAATAAAAAGTGTGAATGGAGTTTATAGGTGAAAGTGACTTTTGACGTGCCTATAGAGCTGCCATTGAGCCCCATGTTAAATGTCTCAAATTTGAAAGCACTATATTTCTAAAACTATGAAACATTTCAAAGTTTCCTTTTCAGGCAAACATGTCCACCGTAAGATGAACCTAAGTAGGCTAGAATGGGGTTGCTAGGTGTAAGTATGTAGTTACTAGTGCATGCCAAAGTTTGTGCTATTGCCATAGAGAATGCATTGGGCGTTTAAGTTGAATAACTCATAAACTACAAAACATAAAAATAAAAAAAAGTTCCAGCATGTGTCTCCACAGTAAGCTGAATAATAAAAAGTGTGAATGGAGTTTCTAGGTGAAAGTGACTTTTGACGTGCCTATAGAGCTGCCATTGAGCCCCATGTTAAATGTCTCAAATTTGAAAGCACTATATTTCTAAAACTATGAAACATTTCAAAGATTCCTTTTCAGGCAAACATGTCCACCGTAAGATGAACCTAAGTAGGCTAGAATGGGGTTGCTAGGTGTAAGAATGTAGTTACTAGTGCATGCCAAAGTTTGTGCTATTGCCATAGAGAATGCATTGGGCGTTTAAGTTGAATAACTCATAAACTACAAAACATAAAAATAAAAAAAAGTTCCAGCATGTGTCTCCACAGTAAGCTGAATAATAAAAAGTGTGAATGGAGTTTCTAGGTGAAAGTGACTTTTGACGTGCCTATAGAGCTGCCATTGAGCCCCATGTTAAATGTCTCAAATTTGAAAGCACTATATTTCTAAAACTATGAAACATTTCAAAGTTTCCTTTTCAGGCAAACATGTCCACCGTAAGATGAACCTAAGTAGGCTAGAATGGGGTTGCTAGGTGTAAGTATGTAGTTACTAGTGCATGCCAAAGTTTGTGCTATTGCCATAGAGAATGCATTGGGCGTTTAAGTTGAATAACTCATAAACTACAAAACATAAAAATAAAAAAAAGTTCCAGCATGTGTCTCCACAGTAAGCTGAATAATAAAAAGTGTGAATGGAGTTTCTAGGTGAAAGTGACTTTTGACGTGCCTATAGAGCTGCCATTGAGCCCCATGTTAAATGTCTCAAATTTGAAAGCACTATATTTCTAAAACTTTGAAACATTTCAAAGTTTCCTTTTCAGGCAAACATGTCCACCGTAAGATGAACCTAAGTAGGCTAGAATGGGGTTGCTAGGTGTAAGTATGTAGTTACTAGTGCATGCCAAAGTTTGTGCTATTGCCATAGAGAATGCATTGGGCGTTTAAGTTGAATAACTCATAAACTACAAAACATAAAAATAAAAAAAAGTTCCAGCATGTGTCTCCACAGTAAGCTGAATAATAAAAAGTGTGAATGGAGTTTCTAGGTGAAAGTGACTTTTGACGTGCCTATAGAGCTGCCATTGAGCCCCATGTTAAATGTCTCAAATTTGAAAGCACTATATTTCTAAAACTATGAAACATTTCAAAGTTTCCTTTTCAGGCAAACATGTCCACCGTAAGATGAACCTAAGTAGGCTAGAATGGGGTTGCTAGGTGTAAGTATGTAGTTACTAGTGCATGCCAAAGTTTGTGCTATTGCCATAGAGAATGCATTGGGCGTTTAAGTTGAATAACTCATAAACTACAAAACATAAAAATAAAAAAAAGTTCCAGCATGTGTCTCCACAGTAAGCTGAATAATAAAAAGTGTGAATGGAGTTTCTAGGTGAAAGTGACTTTTGACGTGCCTATAGAGCTGCCATTGAGCCCCATGTTAAATGTCTCAAATTTGAAAGCACTATATTTCTAAAACTATGAAACATTTCAAAGATTCCTTTTCAGGCAAACATGTCCACCGTAAGATGAACCTAAGTAGGCTAGAATGGGGTTGCTAGGTGTAAGAATGTAGTTACTAGTGCAAGCCAAAGTTTGTGCTATTGCCATAGAGAATGCATTGGGCGTTTAAGTTGAATAACTCATAAACTACAAAACATAAAAATAAAAAAAAGTTCCAGCATGTGTCTCCACAGTAAGCTGAATAATAAAAAGTGTGAATGGAGTTTCTAGGTGAAAGTGACTTTTGACGTGCCTATAGAGCTGCCATTGAGCCCCATGTTAAATGTCTCAAATTTGAAAGCACTATATTTCTAAAACTATGAAACATTTCAAAGTTTCCTTTTCAGGCAAACATGTCCACCGTAAGATGAACCTAAGTAGGCTAGAATGGGGTTGCTAGGTGTAAGTATGTAGTTACTAGTGCATGCCAAAGTTTGTGCTATTGCCATAGAGAATGCATTGGGCGTTTAAGTTGAATAACTCATAAACTACAAAACATAAAAATAAAAAAAAGTTCCAGCATGTGTCTCCACAGTAAGCTGAATAATAAAAAGTGTGAATGGAGTTTCTAGGTGAAAGTGACTTTTGACGTGCCTATAGAGCTGCCATTGAGCCCCATGTTAAATGTCTCAAATTTGAAAGCACTATATTTCTAAAACTTTGAAACATTTCAAAGTTTCCTTTTCAGGCAAACATGTCCACCGTAAGATGAACCTAAGTAGGCTAGAATGGGGTTGCTAGGTGTAAGTATGTAGTTACTAGTGCATGCCAAAGTTTGTGCTATTGCCATAGAGAATGCATTGGGCGTTTAAGTTGAATAACTCATAAACTACAAAACATAAAAATAAAAAAAAGTTCCAGCATGTGTCTCCACAGTAAGCTGAATAATAAAAAGTGTGAATGGAGTTTCTAGGTGAAAGTGACTTTTGACGTGCCTATAGAGCTGCCATTGAGCCCCATGTTAAATGTCTCAAATTTGAAAGCACTATATTTCTAAAACTATGAAACATTTCAAAGTTTCCTTTTCAGGCAAACATGTCCACCGTAAGATGAACCTAAGTAGGCTAGAATGGGGTTGCTAGGTGTAAGTATGTAGTTACTAGTGCATGCCAAAGTT
This sequence comes from Protomyctophum parallelum, assembly GCF_964188405.1. NCBI lineage: Eukaryota > Metazoa > Chordata > Actinopteri > Myctophiformes > Myctophidae > Protomyctophum > Protomyctophum parallelum. Next base: position 37,668,170 of record NC_139717.1, on the reverse strand, counting down.
TGTGCTATTGCCATAGAGAATGCATTGGGCGTTAAAGTTGAATAACTCATAAACTACAAAACATAAAAATAAAAAAAAGTTCCAGCATGTGTCTCCACAGTAAGCTGAATAATAAAAAGTGTGAATGGAGTTTCTAGGTGAAAGTGACTTTTGACGTGCCTATAGAGCTGCCATTGAGCCCCATGTTAAATGTCTCAAATTTGAAAGCACTATATTTCTAAAACTATGAAACATTTCAAAGATTCCTTTTCAGGCAAACATGTCCACCGTAAGATGAACCTAAGTAGGCTAGAATGGGGTTGCTAGGTGTAAGAATGTAGTTACTAGTGCATGCCAAAGTTTGTGCTATTGCCATAGAGAATGCATTGGGCGTTTAAGTTGAATAACTCATAAACTACAAAACATAAAAATAAAAAAAAGTTCCAGCATGTGTCTCCACAGTAAGCTGAATAATAAAAAGTGTGAATGGAGTTTCTAGGTGAAAGTGACTTTTGACGTGCCTATAGAGCTGCCATTGAGCCCCATGTTAAATGTCTCAAATTTGAAAGCACTATATTTCTAAAACTATGAAACATTTCAAAGTTTCCTTTTCAGGCAAACATGTCCACCGTAAGATGAACCTAAGTAGGCTAGAATGGGGTTGCTAGGTGTAAGTATGTAGTTACTAGTGCATGCCAAAGTTTGTGCTATTGCCATAGAGAATGCATTGGGCGTTTAAGTTGAATAACTCATAAACTACAAAACATAAAAATAAAAAAAAGTTCCAGCATGTGTCTCCACAGTAAGCTGAATAATAAAAAGTGTGAATGGAGTTTCTAGGTGAAAGTGACTTTTGACGTGCCTATAGAGCTGCCATTGAGCCCCATGTTAAATGTCTCAAATTTGAAAGCACTATATTTCTAAAACTATGAAACATTTCAAAGTTTCCTTTTCAGGCAAACATGTCCACCGTAAGATGAACCTAAGTAGGCTAGAATGGGGTTGCTAGGTGTAAGTATGTAGTTACTAGTGCATGCCAAAGTTTGTGCTATTGCCATAGAGAATGCATTGGGCGTTTAAGTTGAATAACTCATAAACTACAAAACATAAAAATAAAAAAAAGTTCCAGCATGTGTCTCCACAGTAAGCTGAATAATAAAAAGTGTGAATGGAGTTTCTAGGTGAAAGTGACTTTTGACGTGCCTATAGAGCTGCCATTGAGCCCCATGTTAAATGTCTCAAATTTGAAAGCACTATATTTCTAAAACTATGAAACATTTCAAAGTTTCCTTTTCAGGCAAACATGTCCACCGTAAGATGAACCTAAGTAGGCTAGAATGGGGTTGCTAGGTGTAAGTATGTACTTACTAGTGCATGCCAAAGTTTGTGCTATTGCCATAGAGAATGCATTGGGCGTTTAAGTTGAATAACTCATAAACTACAAAACATAAAAATAAAAAAAAGTTCCAGCATGTGTCTCCACAGTAAGCTGAATAATAAAAAGTGTGAATGGAGTTTCTAGGTGAAAGTGACTTTTGACGTGCCTATAGAGCTGCCATTGAGCCCCATGTTAAATGTCTCAAATTTGAAAGCACTATATTTCTAAAACTATGAAACATTTCAAAGTTTCCTTTTCAGGCAAACATGTCCACCGTAAGATTAACCTAAGTAGGCTAGAATGGGGTTGCTAGGTGTAAGTATGTAGTTACTAGTGCATGCCAAAGTTTGTGCTATTGCCATAGAGAATGCATTGGGCGTTTAAGTTGAATAACTCATAAACTACAAAACATAAAAATAAAAAAAAGTTCCAGCATGTGTCTCCACAGTAAGCTGAATAATAAAAAGTGTGAATGGAGTTTCTAGGTGAAAGTGACTTTTGACGTGCCTATAGAGCTGCCATTGAGCCCCATGTTAAATGTCTCAAATTTGAAAGCACTATATTTCTAAAACTATGAAACATTTCAAAGTTTCCTTTTCAGGCAAACATGTCCACCGTAAGATGAACCTAAGTAGGCTAGAATGGGGTTGCTAGGTGTAAGTATGTAGTTACTAGTGCATGCCAAAGTTTGTGCTATTGCCATAGAGAATGCATTGGGCGTTTAAGTTGAATAACTCATAAACTACAAAACATAAAAATAAAAAAAAGTTCCAGCATGTGTCTCCACAGTAAGCTGAATAATAAAAAGTGTGAATGGAGTTTCTAGGTGAAAGTGACTTTTGACGTGCCTATAGAGCTGCCATTGAGCCCCATGTTAAATGTCTCAAATTTGAAAGCACTATATTTCTAAAACTATGAAACATTTCAAAGATTCCTTTTCAGGCAAACATGTCCACCGTAAGATGAACCTAAGTAGGCTAGAATGGGGTTGCTAGGTGTAAGAATGTAGTTACTAGTGCATGCCAAAGTTTGTGCTATTGCCATAGAGAATGCATTGGGCGTTTAAGTTGAATAACTCATAAACTACAAAACATAAAAATAAAAAAAAGTTCCAGCATGTGTCTCCACAGTAAGCTGAATAATAAAAAGTGTGAATGGAGTTTCTAGGTGAAAGTGACTTTTGACGTGCCTATAGAGCTGCCATTGAGCCCCATGTTAAATGTCTCAAATTTGAAAGCACTATATTTCTAAAACTATGAAACATTTCAAAGTTTCCTTTTCAGGCAAACATGCAGTCCACCGTAAGATGAACCTAAGTAGGCTAGAATGGGGTTGCTAGGTGTAAGTATGTAGTTACTAGTGCATGCCAAAGTTTGTGCTATTGCCATAGAGAATACATTGGGCGTTTAAGTTGAATAACTCATAAACTACAAAACATAAAAATAAAAAAAAGTTCCAGCATGTGTCTCCACAGTACGCTGAATAATAAAAAGTGTGAATGGAGTTTCTAGGTGAAAGTGACTTTTGACGTGCCTATAGAGCTGCCATTGAGCCCCATGTTAAATGTCTCAAATTTGAAAGCACTATATTTCTAAAACTATGAAACATTTCAAAGTTTCCTTTTCAGGCAAACATGTCCACCGTAAGATGAACCTAAGTAGGCTAGAATGGGGTTGCTAGGTGTAAGTATGTCGTTACTAGTGCATGCCAAAGTTTGTGCTATTGCCATAGAGAATGCATTGGGCGTTTAAGTTAAATAACTCATAAACTACAAAACATAAAAATAAAAAAAAGTTCCAGCATGTGTCTCCACAGTAAGCTGAATAATAAAAAGTGTGAATGGAGTTTCTAGGTGAAAGTGACTTTTGACGTGCCTATAGAGCTGCCATTGAGCCCCATGTTAAATGTCTCAAATTTGAAAGCACTATATTTCTAAAACTATGAAACATTTCAAAGTTTCCTTTTCAGGCAAACATGTCCACCGTAAGATGAACCTAAGTAGGCTAGAATGGGGTTGCTAGGTGTAAGTATGTAGTTACTAGTGCATGCCAAAGTTTGTGCTATTGCCATAGAGAATGCATTGGGCGTTTAAGTTGAATAACTCATAAACTACAAAACATAAAAATAAAAAAAAGTTCCAGCATGTGTCTCCACAGTAAGCTGAATAATAAAAAGTGTGAATGGAGTTTCTAGGTGAAAGTGACTTTTGACGTGCCTATAGAGCTGCCATTGAGCCCCATGTTAAATGTCTCAAATTTGAAAGCACTATATTTCTAAAACTATGAAACATTTCAAAGTTTCCTTTTCAGGCAAACATGTCCACCGTAAGATGAACCTAAGTAGGCTAGAATGGGGTTGCTAGGTGTAAGTATGTAGGACTAGTAGCATGCCAAAGTTTGTGCTATTGCCATAGAGAATGCATTGGGCGTTTAAGTTGAATAACTCATAAACTACAAAACATAAAAATAAAAAAAAGTTCCAGCATGTGTCTCCACAGTAAGCTGAATAATAAAAAGTGTGAATGGAGTTTCTAGGTGAAAGTGACTTTTGACGTGCCTATAGAGCTGCCATTGAGCCCCATGTTAAATGTCTCAAATTTGAAAGCACTATATTTCTAAAACTATGAAACATTTCAAAGTTTCCTTTTCAGGCAAACATGTCCACCGTAAGATGAACCTAAGTAGGCTAGAATGGGGTTGCTAGGTGTAAGTATGTAGTTACTAGTGCATGCCAAAGTTTGTGCTATTGCCATAGAGAATGCATTGGGCGTTTAAGTTGAATAACTCATAAACTACAAAACATAAAAATAAAAAAAAGTTCCAGCATGTGTCTCCACAGTAAGCTGAATAATAAAAAGTGTGAATGGAGTTTCTAGGTGAAAGTGACTTTTGACGTGCCTATAGAGCTGCCATTGAGCCCCATGTTAAATGTCTCAAATTTGAAAGCACTATATTTCTAAAACTATGAAACATTTCAAAGATTCCTTTTCAGGCAAACATGTCCACCGTAAGATGAACCTAAGTAGGCTAGAATGGGGTTGCTAGGTGTAAGAATGTAGTTACTAGTGCAAGCCAAAGTTTGTGCTATTGCCATAGAGAATGCATTGGGCGTTTAAGTTGAATAACTCATAAACTACAAAACATAAAAATAAAAAAAAGTTCCAGCATGTGTCTCCACAGTAAGCTGAATAATAAAAAGTGTGAATGGAGTTTCTAGGTGAAAGTGACTTTTGACGTGCCTATAGAGCTGCCATTGAGCCCCATGTTAAATGTCTCAAATTTGAAAGCACTATATTTCTAAAACTATGAAACATTTCAAAGTTTCCTTTTCAGGCAAACATGTCCACCGTAAGATGAACCTAAGTAGGCTAGAATGGGGTTGCTAGGTGTAAGTATGTAGTTACTAGTGCATGCCAAAGTTTGTGCTATTGCCATAGAGAATGCATTGGGCGTTTAAGTTGAATAACTCATAAACTACAAAACATAAAAATAAAAAAAAGTTCCAGCATGTGTCTCCACAGTAAGCTGAATAATAAAAAGTGTGAATGGAGTTTCTAGGTGAAAGTGACTTTTGACGTGCCTATAGAGCTGCCATTGAGCCCCATGTTAAATGTCTCAAATTTGAAAGCACTATATTTCTAAAACTTTGAAACATTTCAAAGTTTCCTTTTCAGGCAAACATGTCCACCGTAAGATGAACCTAAGTAGGCTAGAATGGGGTTGCTAGGTGTAAGTATGTAGTTACTAGTGCATGCCAAAGTTTGTGCTATTGCCATAGAGAATGCATTGGGCGTTTAAGTTGAATAACTCATAAACTACAAAACATAAAAATAAAAAAAAGTTCCAGCATGTGTCTCCACAGTAAGCTGAATAATAAAAAGTGTGAATGGAGTTTCTAGGTGAAAGTGACTTTTGACGTGCCTATAGAGCTGCCATTGAGCCCCATGTTAAATGTCTCAAATTTGAAAGCACTATATTTCTAAAACTATGAAACATTTCAAAGTTTCCTTTTCAGGCAAACATGTCCACCGTAAGATGAACCTAAGTAGGCTAGAATGGGGTTGCTAGGTGTAAGTATGTAGTTACTAGTGCATGCCAAAGTTTGTGCTATTGCCATAGAGATCGAATGCATTGGGCGTTAAAGTTGAATAACTCATAAACTACAAAACATAAAAATAAAAAAAAGTTCCAGCATGTGTCTCCACAGTAAGCTGAATAATAAAAAGTGTGAATGGAGTTTCTAGGTGAAAGTGACTTTTGACGTGCCTATAGAGCTGCCATTGAGCCCCATGTTAAATGTCTCAAATTTGAAAGCACTATATTTCTAAAACTATGAAACATTTCAAAGATTCCTTTTCAGGCAAACATGTCCACCGTAAGATGAACCTAAGTAGGCTAGAATGGGGTTGCTAGGTGTAAGAATGTAGTTACTAGTGCATGCCAAAGTTTGTGCTATTGCCATAGAGAATGCATTGGGCGTTTAAGTTGAATAACTCATAAACTACAAAACATAAAAATAAAAAAAAGTTCCAGCATGTGTCTCCACAGTAAGCTGAATAATAAAAAGTGTGAATGGAGTTTCTAGGTGAAAGTGACTTTTGACGTGCCTATAGAGCTGCCATTGAGCCCCATGTTAAATGTCTCAAATTTGAAAGCACTATATTTCTAAAACTATGAAACATTTCAAAGTTTCCTTTTCAGGCAAACATGTCCACCGTAAGATGAACCTAAGTAGGCTAGAATGGGGTTGCTAGGTGTAAGTATGTAGTTACTAGTGCATGCCAAAGTTTGTGCTATTGCCATAGAGAATGCATTGGGCGTTTAAGTTGAATAACTCATAAACTACAAAACATAAAAATAAAAAAAAGTTCCAGCATGTGTCTCCACAGTAAGCTGAATAATAAAAAGTGTGAATGGAGTTTCTAGGTGAAAGTGACTTTTGACGTGCCTATAGAGCTGCCATTGAGCCCCATGTTAAATGTCTCAAATTTGAAAGCACTATATTTCTAAAACTATGAAACATTTCAAAGTTTCCTTTTCAGGCAAACATGTCCACCGTAAGATGAACCTAAGTAGGCTAGAATGGGGTTGCTAGGTGTAAGTATGTAGTTACTAGTGCATGCCAAAGTTTGTGCTATTGCCATAGAGAATGCATTGGGCGTTTAAGTTGAATAACTCATAAACTACAAAACATAAAAATAAAAATAAGTTCCAGCATGTGTCTCCACAGTAAGCTGAATAATAAAAAGTGTGAATGGAGTTTCTAGGTGAAAGTGACTTTTGACGTGCCTATAGAGCTGCCATTGAGCCCCATGTTAAATGTCTCAAATTTGAAAGCACTATATTTCTAAAACTATGAAACATTTCAAAGATTCCTTTTCAGGCAAACATGTCCACCGTAAGATGAACCTAAGTAGGCTAGAATGGGGTTGCTAGGTGTAAGAATGTAGTTACTAGTGCATGCCAAAGTTTGTGCTATTGCCATAGAGAATGCATTGGGCGTTTAAGTTGAATAACTCATAAACTACAAAACATAAAAATAAAAAAAAGTTCCAGCATGTGTCTCCACAGTAAGCTGAATAATAAAAAGTGTGAATGGAGTTTCTAGGTGAAAGTGACTTTTGACGTGCCTATAGAGCTGCCATTGAGCCCCATGTTAAATGTCTCAAATTTGAAAGCACTATATTTCTAAAACTATGAAACATTTCAAAGTTTCCTTTTCAGGCAAACATGTCCACCGTAAGATTAACCTAAGTAGGCTAGAATGGGGTTGCTAGGTGTAAGTATGTAGTTACTAGTGCATGCCAAAGTTTGTGCTATTGCCATAGAGAATGCATTGGGCGTTTAAGTTGAATAACTCATAAACTACAAAACATAAAAATAAAAAAAAGTTCCAGCATGTGTCTCCACAGTAAGCTGAATAATAAAAAGTGTGAATGGAGTTTATAGGTGAAAGTGACTTTTGACGTGCCTATAGAGCTGCCATTGAGCCCCATGTTAAATGTCTCAAATTTGAAAGCACTATATTTCTAAAACTATGAAACATTTCAAAGTTTCCTTTTCAGGCAAACATGTCCACCGTAAGATGAACCTAAGTAGGCTAGAATGGGGTTGCTAGGTGTAAGTATGTAGTTACTAGTGCATGCCAAAGTTTGTGCTATTGCCATAGAGAATGCATTGGGCGTTTAAGTTGAATAACTCATAAACTACAAAACATAAAAATAAAAAAAAGTTCCAGCATGTGTCTCCACAGTAAGCTGAATAATAAAAAGTGTGAATGGAGTTTCTAGGTGAAAGTGACTTTTGACGTGCCTATAGAGCTGCCATTGAGCCCCATGTTAAATGTCTCAAATTTGAAAGCACTATATTTCTAAAACTATGAAACATTTCAAAGATTCCTTTTCAGGCAAACATGTCCACCGTAAGATGAACCTAAGTAGGCTAGAATGGGGTTGCTAGGTGTAAGAATGTAGTTACTAGTGCATGCCAAAGTTTGTGCTATTGCCATAGAGAATGCATTGGGCGTTTAAGTTGAATAACTCATAAACTACAAAACATAAAAATAAAAAAAAGTTCCAGCATGTGTCTCCACAGTAAGCTGAATAATAAAAAGTGTGAATGGAGTTTCTAGGTGAAAGTGACTTTTGACGTGCCTATAGAGCTGCCATTGAGCCCCATGTTAAATGTCTCAAATTTGAAAGCACTATATTTCTAAAACTATGAAACATTTCAAAGTTTCCTTTTCAGGCAAACATGTCCACCGTAAGATGAACCTAAGTAGGCTAGAATGGGGTTGCTAGGTGTAAGTATGTAGTTACTAGTGCATGCCAAAGTTTGTGCTATTGCCATAGAGAATGCATTGGGCGTTTAAGTTGAATAACTCATAAACTACAAAACATAAAAATAAAAAAAAGTTCCAGCATGTGTCTCCACAGTAAGCTGAATAATAAAAAGTGTGAATGGAGTTTCTAGGTGAAAGTGACTTTTGACGTGCCTATAGAGCTGCCATTGAGCCCCATGTTAAATGTCTCAAATTTGAAAGCACTATATTTCTAAAACTATGAAACATTTCAAAGTTTCCTTTTCAGGCAAACATGTCCACCGTAAGATGAACCTAAGTAGGCTAGAATGGGGTTGCTAGGTGTAAGTATGTCGTTACTAGTGCATGCCAAAGTTTGTGCTATTGCCATAGAGAATGCATTGGGCGTTTAAGTTAAATAACTCATAAACTACAAAACATAAAAATAAAAAAAAGTTCCAGCATGTGTCTCCACAGTAAGCTGAATAATAAAAAGTGTGAATGGAGTTTCTAGGTGAAAGTGACTTTTGACGTGCCTATAGAGCTGCCATTGAGCCCCATGTTAAATGTCTCAAATTTGAAAGCACTATATTTCTAAAACTATGAAACATTTCAAAGTTTCCTTTTCAGGCAAACATGTCCACCGTAAGATGAACCTAAGTAGGCTAGAATGGGGTTGCTAGGTGTAAGTATGTAGTTACTAGTGCATGCCAAAGTTTGTGCTATTGCCATAGAGAATGCATTGGGCGTTTAAGTTGAATAACTCATAAACTACAAAACATAAAAATAAAAAAAAGTTCCAGCATGTGTCTCCACAGTAAGCTGAATAATAAAAAGTGTGAATGGAGTTTCTAGGTGAAAGTGACTTTTGACGTGCCTATAGAGCTCCCATTGAGCCCCATGTTAAATGTCTCAAATTTGAAAGCACTATATTTCTAAAACTATGAAACATTTCAAAGTTTCCTTTTCAGGCAAACATGTCCACCGTAAGATGAACCTAAGTAGGCTAGAATGGGGTTGCTAGGTGTAAGTATGTAGGACTAGTAGCATGCCAAAGTTTGTGCTATTGCCATAGAGAATGCATTGGGCGTTTAAGTTGAATAACTCATAAACTACAAAACATAAAAATAAAAAAAAGTTCCAGCATGTGTCTCCACAGTAAGCTGAATAATAAAAAGTGTGAATGGAGTTTCTAGGTGAAAGTGACTTTTGACGTGCCTATAGAGCTGCCATTGAGCCCCATGTTAAATGTCTCAAATTTGAAAGCACTATATTTCTAAAACTATGAAACATTTCAAAGTTTCCTTTTCAGGCAAACATGTCCACCGTAAGATGAACCTAAGTAGGCTAGAATGGGGTTGCTAGGTGTAAGTATGTAGTTACTAGTGCATGCCAAAGTTTGTGCTATTGCCATAGAGAATGCATTGGGCGTTTAAGTTGAATAACTCATAAACTACAAAACATAAAAATAAAAAAAAGTTCCAGCATGTGTCTCCACAGTAAGCTGAATAATAAAAAGTGTGAATGGAGTTTCTAGGTGAAAGTGACTTTTGACGTGCCTATAGAGCTGCCATTGAGCCCCATGTTAAATGTCTCAAATTTGAAAGCACTATATTTCTAAAACTATGAAACATTTCAAAGTTTCCTTTTCAGGCAAACATGTCCACCGTAAGATGAACCTAAGTAGGCTAGAATGGGGTTGCTAGGTGTAAGTATGTAGTTACTAGTGCATGCCAAAGTTTGTGCTATTGCCATAGAGAATGCATTGGGCGTTTAAGTTGAATAACTCATAAACTACAAAACATAAAAATAAAAAAAAGTTCCAGCATGTGTCTCCACAGTAAGCTGAATAATAAAAAGTGTGAATGGAGTTTCTAGGTGAAAGTGACTTTTGACGTGCCTATAGAGCTGCCATTGAGCCCCATGTTAAATGTCTCAAATTTGAAAGCACTATATTTCTAAAACTATGAAACATTTCAAAGATTCCTTTTCAGGCAAACATGTCCACCGTAAGATGAACCTAAGTAGGCTAGAATGGGGTTGCTAGGTGTAAGAATGTAGTTACTAGTGCATGCCAAAGTTTGTGCTATTGCCATAGAGAATGCATTGGGCGTTTAAGTTGAATAACTCATAAACTACAAAACATAAAAATAAAAAAAAGTTCCAGCATGTGTCTCCACAGTAAGCTGAATAATAAAAAGTGTGAATGGAGTTTCTAGGTGAAAGTGACTTTTGACGTGCCTATAGAGCTGCCATTGAGCCCCATGTTAAATGTCTCAAATTTGAAAGCACTATATTTCTAAAACTATGAAACATTTCAAAGTTTCCTTTTCAGGCAAACATGTCCACCGTAAGATGAACCTAAGTAGGCTAGAATGGGGTTGCTAGGTGTAAGTATGTAGTTACTAGTGCATGCCAAAGTTTGTGCTATTGCCATAGAGAATGCATTGGGCGTTTAAGTTGAATAACTCATAAACTACAAAACATAAAAATAAAAAAAAGTTCCAGCATGTGTCTCCACAGTAAGCTGAATAATAAAAAGTGTGAATGGAGTTTCTAGGTGAAAGTGACTTTTGACGTGCCTATAGAGCTGCCATTGAGCCCCATGTTAAATGTCTCAAATTTGAAAGCACTATATTTCTAAAACTATGAAACATTTCAAAGTTTCCTTTTCAGGCAAACATGTCCACCGTAAGATGAACCTAAGTAGGCTAGAATGGGGTTGCTAGGTGTAAGTATGTAGTTACTAGTGCATGCCAAAGTTTGTGCTATTGCCATAGAGAATGCATTGGGCGTTTAAGTTGAATAACTCATAAACTACAAAACATAAAAATAAAAAAAAGTTCCAGCATGTGTCTCCACAGTAAGCTGAATAATAAAAAGTGTGAATGGAGTTTCTAGGTGAAAGTGACTTTTGACGTGCCTATAGAGCTGCCATTGAGCCCCATGTTAAATGTCTCAAATTTGAAAGCACTATATTTCTAAAACTATGAAACATTTCAAAGTTTCCTTTTCAGGCAAACATGTCCACCGTAAGATGAACCTAAGTAGGCTAGAATGGGGTTGCTAGGTGTAAGTATGTAGTTACTAGTGCATGCCAAAGTTTGTGCTATTGCCATAGAGAATGCATTGGGCGTTTAAGTTGAATAACTCATAAACTACAAAACATAAAAATAAAAAAAAGTTCCAGCATGTGTCTCCACAGTAAGCTGAATAATAAAAAGTGTGAATGGAGTTTCTAGGTGAAAGTGACTTTTGACGTGCCTATAGAGCTGCCATTGAGCCCCATGTTAAATGTCTCAAATTTGAAAGCACTATATTTCTAAAACTATGAAACATTTCAAAGATTCCTTTTCAGGCAAACATGTCCACCGTAAGATGAACCTAAGTAGGCTAGAATGGGGTTGCTAGGTGTAAGAATGTAGTTACTAGTGCATGCCAAAGTTTGTGCTATTGCCATAGAGAATGCATTGGGCGTTTAAGTTGAATAACTCATAAACTACAAAACATAAAAATAAAAAAAAGTTCCAGCATGTGTCTCCACAGTAAGCTGAATAATAAAAAGTGTGAATGGAGTTTCTAGGTGAAAGTGACTTTTGACGTGCCTATAGAGCTGCCATTGAGCCCCATGTTAAATGTCTCAAATTTGAAAGCACTATATTTCTAAAACTATGAAACATTTCAAAGTTTCCTTTTCAGGCAAACATGTCCACCGTAAGATGAACCTAAGTAGGCTAGAATGGGGTTGCTAGGTGTAAGTATGTAGTTACTAGTGCATGCCAAAGTTTGTGCTATTGCCATAGAGAATGCATTGGGCGTTTAAGTTGAATAACTCATAAACTACAAAACATAAAAATAAAAAAAAGTTCCAGCATGTGTCTCCACAGTAAGCTGAATAATAAAAAGTGTGAATGGAGTTTCTAGGTGAAAGTGACTTTTGACGTGCCTATAGAGCTGCCATTGAGCCCCATGTTAAATGTCTCAAATTTGAAAGCACTATATTTCTAAAACTATGAAACATTTCAAAGTTTCCTTTTCAGGCAAACATGTCCACCGTAAGATGAACCTAAGTAGGCTAGAATGGGGTTGCTAGGTGTAAGTATGTCGTTACTAGTGCATGCCAAAGTTTGTGCTATTGCCATAGAGAATGCATTGGACGTTTAAGTTGAATAACTCATAAACTACAAAACATAAAAATAAAAAAAAGTTCCAGCATGTGTCTCCACAGTAAGCTGAATAATAAAAAGTGTGAATGGAGTTTCTAGGTGAAAGTGACTTTTGACGTGCCTATAGAGCTGCCATTGAGCCCCATGTTAAATGTCTCAAATTTGAAAGCACTATATTTCTAAAACTATGAAACATTTCAAAGTTTCCTTTTCAGGCAAACATGTCCACCGTAAGATGAACCTAAGTAGGCTAGAATGGGGTTGCTAGGTGTAAGTATGTAGTTACTAGTGCATGCCAAAGTTTGTGCTATTGCCATAGAGAATGCATTGGGCGTTTAAGTTGAATAACTCATAAACTACAAAACATAAAAATAAAAAAAAGTTCCAGCATGTGTCTCCACAGTAAGCTGAATAATAAAAAGTGTGAATGGAGTTTCTAGGTGAAAGTGACTTTTGACGTGCCTATAGAGCTGCCATTGAGCCCCATGTTAAATGTCTCAAATTTGAAAGCACTATATTTCTAAAACTATGAAACATTTCAAAGTTTCCTTTTCAGGCAAACATGTCCACCGTAAGATGAACCTAAGTAGGCTAGAATGGGGTTGCTAGGTGTAAGTATGTAGTTACTAGTGCATGCCAAAGTTTGTGCTATTGCCATAGAGAATGCATTGGGCGTTTAAGTTGAATAACTCATAAACTACAAAACATAAAAATAAAAAAAAGTTCCAGCATGTGTCTCCACAGTAAGCTGAATAATAAAAAGTGTGAATGGAGTTTCTAGGTGAAAGTGACTTTTGACGTGCCTATAGAGCTGCCATTGAGCCCCATGTTAAATGTCTCAAATTTGAAAGCACTATATTTCTAAAACTATGAAACATTTCAAAGTTTCCTTTTCAGGCAAACATGTCCACCGTAAGATGAACCTAAGTAGGCTAGAATGGGGTTGCTAGGTGTAAGTATGTCGTTACTAGTGCATGCCAAAGTTTGTGCTATTGCCATAGAGAATGCATTGGGCGTTTAAGTTAAATAACTCATAAACTACAAAACATAAAAATAAAAAAAAGTTCCAGCATGTGTCTCCACAGTAAGCTGAATAATAAAAAGTGTGAATGGAGTTTCTAGGTGAAAGTGACTTTTGACGTGCCTATAGAGCTGCCATTGAGCCCCATGTTAAATGTCTCAAATTTGAAAGCACTATATTTCTAAAACTATGAAACATTTCAAAGTTTCCTTTTCAGGCAAACATGTCCACCGTAAGATGAACCTAAGTAGGCTAGAATGGGGTTGCTAGGTGTAAGTATGTAGTTACTAGTGCAAGCCAAAGTTTGTGCTATTGCCATAGAGAATGCATTGGGCGTTTAAGTTGAATAACTCATAAACTACAAAACATAAAAATAAAAAAAAGTTCCAGCATGTGTCTCCACAGTAAGCTGAATAATAAAAAGTGTGAATGGAGTTTCTAGGTGAAAGTGACTTTTGACGTGCCTATAGAGCTGCCATTGAGCCCCATGTTAAATGTCTCAAATTTGAAAGCACTATATTTCTAAAACTATGAAACATTTCAAAGTTTCCTTTTCAGGCAAACATGTCCACCGTAAGATGAACCTAAGTAGGCTAGAATGGGGTTGCTAGGTGTAAGTATGTAGTTACTAGTGCAAGCCAAAGTTTGTGCTATTGCCATAGAGAATGCATTGGGCGTTTAAGTTGAATAACTCATAAACTACAAAACATAAAAATAAAAAAAAGTTCCAGCATGTGTCTCCACAGTAAGCTGAATAATAAAAAGTGTGAATGGAGTTTCTAGGTGAAAGTGACTTTTGACGTGCCTATAGAGCTGCCATTGAGCCCCATGTTAAATGTCTCAAATTTGAAAGCACTATATTTCTAAAACTATGAAACATTTCAAAGTTTCCTTTTCAGGCAAACATGTCCACCGTAAGATGAACCTAAGTAGGCTAGAATGGGGTTGCTAGGTGTAAGTATGTAGGACTAGTAGCATGCCAAAGTTTGTGCTATTGCCATAGAGAATGCATTGGGCGTTTAAGTTGAATAACTCATAAACTACAAAACATAAAAATAAAAAAAAGTTCCAGCATGTGTCTCCACAGTAAGCTGAATAATAAAAAGTGTGAATGGAGTTTCTAGGTGAAAGTGACTTTTGACGTGCCTATAGAGCTGCCATTGAGCCCCATGTTAAATGTCTCAAATTTGAAAGCACTATATTTCTAAAACTATGAAACATTTCAAAGTTTCCTTTTCAGGCAAACATGTCCACCGTAAGATGAACCTAAGTAGGCTAGAATGGGGTTGCTAGGTGTAAGTATGTCGTTACTAGTGCATGCCAAAGTTTGTGCTATTGCCATAGAGAATGCATTGGGCGTTTAAGTTGAATAACTCATAAACTACAAAACATAAAAATAAAAAAAAGTTCCAGCATGTGTCTCCACAGTAAGCTGAATAATAAAAAGTGTGAATGGAGTTTCTAGGTGAAAGTGACTTTTGACGTGCCTATAGAGCTGCCATTGAGCCCCATGTTAAATGTCTCAAATTTGAAAGCACTATATTTCTAAAACTATGAAACATTTCAAAGTTTCCTTTTCAGGCAAACATGTCCACCGTAAGATGAACCTAAGTAGGCTAGAATGGGGTTGCTAGGTGTAAGTATGTAGTTACTAGTGCATGCCAAAGTTTGTGCTATTGCCATAGAGAATGCATTGGGCGTTTAAGTTGAATAACTCATAAACTACAAAACATAAAAATAAAAAAAAGTTCCAGCATGTGTCTCCACAGTAAGCTGAATAATAAAAAGTGTGAATGGAGTTTCTAGGTGAAAGTGACTTTTGACGTGCCTATAGAGCTGCCATTGAGCCCCATGTTAAATGTCTCAAATTTGAAAGCACTATATTTCTAAAACTATGAAACATTTCAAAGTTTCCTTTTCAGGCAAACATGTCCACCGTAAGATGAACCTAAGTAGGCTAGAATGGGGTTGCTAGGTGTAAGTATGTAGTTACTAGTGCATGCCAAAGTTTGTGCTATTGCCATAGAGAATGCATTTGGCGTTTAAGTTGAATAACTCATAAACTACAAAACATAAAAATAAAAAAAAGTTCCAGCATGTGTCTCCACAGTAAGCTGAATAATAAAAAGTGTGAATGGAGTTTCTAGGTGAAAGTGACTTTTGACGTGCCTATAGAGCTGCCATTGAGCCCCATGTTAAATGTCTCAAATTTGAAAGCACTATATTTCTAAAACTATGAAACATTTCAAAGATTCCTTTTCAGGCAAACATGTCCACCGTAAGATGAACCTAAGTAGGCTAGAATGGGGTTGCTAGGTGTAAGATTGTAGTTACTAGTGCATGCCAAAGTTTGTGCTATTGCCATAGAGAATGCATTGGGCGTTTAAGTTGAATAACTCATAAACTACAAAACATAAAAATAAAAAAAAGTTCCAGCATGTGTCTCCACAGTAAGCTGAATAATAAAAAGTGTGAATGGAGTTTCTAGGTGAAAGTGACTTTTGACGTGCCTATAGAGCTGCCATTGAGCCCCATGTTAAATGTCTCAAATTTGAAAGCACTATATTTCTAAAACTATGAAACATTTCAAAGTTTCCTTTTCAGGCAAACATGTCCACCGTAAGATGAACCTAAGTAGGCTAGAATGGGGTTGCTAGGTGTAAGTATGTAGTTACTAGTGCATGCCAAAGTTTGTGCTATTGCCATAGAGAATGCATTGGGCGTTTAAGTTGAATAACTCATAAACTACAAAACATAAAAATAAAAAAAAGTTCCAGCATGTGTCTCCACAGTAAGCTGAATAATAAAAAGTGTGAATGGAGTTTCTAGGTGAAAGTGACTTTTGACGTGCCTATAGAGCTGCCATTGAGCCCCATGTTAAATGTCTCAAATTTGAAAGCACTATATTTCTAAAACTATGAAACATTTCAAAGTTTCCTTTTCAGGCAAACATGTCCACCGTAAGATGAACCTAAGTAGGCTAGAATGGGGTTGCTAGGTGTAAGTATGTACTTACTAGTGCATGCCAAAGTTTGTGCTATTGCCATAGAGAATGCATTGGGCGTTTAAGTTGAATAACTCATAAACTACAAAACATAAAAATAAAAAAAAGTTCCAGCATGTGTCTCCACAGTAAGCTGAATAATAAAAAGTGTGAATGGAGTTTCTAGGTGAAAGTGACTTTTGACGTGCCTATAGAGCTGCCATTGAGCCCCATGTTAAATGTCTCAAATTTGAAAGCACTATATTTCTAAAACTATGAAACATTTCAAAGTTTCCTTTTCAGGCAAACATGTCCACCGTAAGATTAACCTAAGTAGGCTAGAATGGGGTTGCTAGGTGTAAGTATGTAGGACTAGTAGCATGCCAAAGTTTGTGCTATTGCCATAGAGAATGCATTGGGCGTTTAAGTTGAATAACTCATAAACTACAAAACATAAAAATAAAAAAAAGTTCCAGCATGTGTCTCCACAGTAAGCTGAATAATAAAAAGTGTGAATGGAGTTTATAGGTGAAAGTGACTTTTGACGTGCCTATAGAGCTGCCATTGAGCCCCATGTTAAATGTCTCAAATTTGAAAGCACTATATTTCTAAAACTATGAAACATTTCAAAGTTTCCTTTTCAGGCAAACATGTCCACCGTAAGATGAACCTAAGTAGGCTAGAATGGGGTTGCTAGGTGTAAGTATGTAGTTACTAGTGCATGCCAAAGTTTGTGCTATTGCCATAGAGAATGCATTGGGCGTTTAAGTTGAATAACTCATAAACTACAAAACATAAAAATAAAAAAAAGTTCCAGCATGTGTCTCCACAGTAAGCTGAATAATAAAAAGTGTGAATGGAGTTTCTAGGTGAAAGTGACTTTTGACGTGCCTATAGAGCTGCCATTGAGCCCCATGTTAAATGTCTCAAATTTGAAAGCACTATATTTCTAAAACTATGAAACATTTCAAAGTTTCCTTTTCAGGCAAACATGTCCACCGTAAGATGAACCTAAGTAGGCTAGAATGGGGTTGCTAGGTGTAAGTATGTAGTTACTAGTGCATGCCAAAGTTTGTGCTATTGCCATAGAGAATGCATTGGGCGTTTAAGTTGAATAACTCATAAACTACAAAACATAAAAATAAAAAAAAGTTCCAGCATGTGTCTCCACAGTAAGCTGAATAATAAAAAGTGTGAATGGAGTTTCTAGGTGAAAGTGACTTTTGACGTGCCTATAGAGCTGCCATTGAGCCCCATGTTAAATGTCTCAAATTTGAAAGCACTATATTTCTAAAACTATGAAACATTTCAAAGATTCCTTTTCAGGCAAACATGTCCACCGTAAGATGAACCTAAGTAGGCTAGAATGGGGTTGCTAGGTGTAAGAATGTAGTCACTAGTGCATGCCAAAGTTTGTGCTATTGCCATAGAGAATGCATTGGGCGTTTAAGTTGAATAACTCATAAACTACAAAACATAAAAATAAAAAAAAGTTCCAGCATGTGTCTCCACAGTAAGCTGAATAATAAAAAGTGTGAATGGAGTTTCTAGGTGAAAGTGACTTTTGACGTGCCTATAGAGCTGCCATTGAGCCCCATGTTAAATGTCTCAAATTTGAAAGCACTATATTTCTAAAACTATGAAACATTTCAAAGTTTCCTTTTCAGGCAAACATGTCCACCGTAAGATGAACCTAAGTAGGCTAGAATGGGGTTGCTAGGTGTAAGTATGTAGTTACTAGTGCATGCCAAAGTTTGTGCTATTGCCATAGAGAATGCATTGGGCGTTTAAGTTGAATAACTCATAAACTACAAAACATAAAAATAAAAAAAAGTTCCAGCATGTGTCTCCACAGTAAGCTGAATAATAAAAAGTGTGAATGGAGTTTCTAGGTGAAAGTGACTTTTGACGTGCCTATAGAGCTGCCATTGAGCCCCATGTTAAATGTCTCAAATTTGAAAGCACTATATTTCTAAAACTATGAAACATTTCAAAGTTTCCTTTTCAGGCAAACATGTCCACCGTAAGATGAACCTAAGTAGGCTAGAATGGGGTTGCTAGGTGTAAGTATGTAGTTACTAGTGCATGCCAAAGTTTGTGCTATTGCCATAGAGAATGCATTGGGCGTTTAAGTTGAATAACTCATAAACTACAAAACATAAAAATAAAAAAAAGTTCCAGCATGTGTCTCCACAGTAAGCTGAATAATAAAAAGTGTGAATGGAGTTTCTAGGTGAAAGTGACTTTTGACGTGCCTATAGAGCTGCCATTGAGCCCCATGTTAAATGTCTCAAATTTGAAAGCACTATATTTCTAAAACTATGAAACATTTCAAAGATTCCTTTTCAGGCAAACATGTCCACCGTAAGATGAACCTAAGTAGGCTAGAATGGGGTTGCTAGGTGTAAGAATGTAGTTACTAGTGCATGCCAAAGTTTGTGCTATTGCCATAGAGAATGCATTGGGCGTTTAAGTTGAATAACTCATAAACTACAAAACATAAAAATAAAAAAAAGTTCCAGCATGTGTCTCCACAGTAAGCTGAATAATAAAAAGTGTGAATGGAGTTTCTAGGTGAAAGTGACTTTTGACGTGCCTATAGAGCTGCCATTGAGCCCCATGTTAAATGTCTCAAATTTGAAAGCACTATATTTCTAAAACTATGAAACATTTCAAAGTTTCCTTTTCAGGCAAACATGTCCACCGTAAGATGAACCTAAGTAGGCTAGAATGGGGTTGCTAGGTGTAAGTATGTAGTTACTAGTGCATGCCAAAGTTTGTGCTATTGCCATAGAGAATGCATTGGGCGTTTAAGTTGAATAACTCATAAACTACAAAACATAAAAATAAAAAAAAGTTCCAGCATGTGTCTCCACAGTAAGCTGAATAATAAAAAGTGTGAATGGAGTTTCTAGGTGAAAGTGACTTTTGACGTGCCTATAGAGCTGCCATTGAGCCCCATGTTAAATATCTCAAATTTGAAAGCACTATATTTCTAAAACTATGAAACATTTCAAAGTTTCCTTTTCAGGCAAACATGTCCACCGTAAGATGAACCTAAGTAGGCTAGAATGGGGTTGCTAGGTGTAAGTATGTAGTTACTAGTGCATGCCAAAGTTTGTGCTATTGCCATAGAGAATGCATTGGGCGTTTAAGTTGAATAACTCATAAACTACAAAACATAAAAATAAAAAAAAGTTCCAGCATGTGTCTCCACAGTAAGCTGAATAATAAAAAGTGTGAATGGAGTTTCTAGGTGAAAGTGACTTTTGACGTGCCTATAGAGCTGCCATTGAGCCCCATGTTAAATGTCTCAAATTTGAAAGCACTATATTTCTAAAACTATGAAACATTTCAAAGTTTCCTTTTCAGGCAAACATGTCCACCGTAAGATGAACCTAAGTAGGCTAGAATGGGGTTGCTAGGTGTAAGTATGTAGTTACTAGTGCATGCCAAAGTTTGTGCTATTGCCATAGAGAATGCATTGGGCGTTTAAGTTGAATAACTCATAAACTACAAAACATAAAAATAAAAAAAAGTTCCAGCATGTGTCTCCACAGTAAGCTGAATAATAAAAAGTGTGAATGGAGTTTCTAGGTGAAAGTGACTTTTGACGTGCCTATAGAGCTGCCATTGAGCCCCATGTTAAATGTCTCAAATTTGAAAGCACTATATTTCTAAAACTATGAAACATTTCAAAGTTTCCTTTTCAGGCAAACATGTCCACCGTAAGATGAACCTAAGTAGGCTAGAATGGGGTTGCTAGGTGTAAGTATGTAGTTACTAGTGCATGCCAAAGTTTGTGCTATTGCCATAGAGAATGCATTGGGCGTTTAAGTTGAATAACTCATAAACTACAAAACATAAAAATAAAAAAAATTCCAGCATGTGTCTCCACAGTAAGCTGAATAATAAAAAGTGTGAATGGAGTTTCTAGGTGAAAGTGACTTTTGACGTGCCTATAGAGCTGCCATTGAGCCCCATGTTAAATGTCTCAAATTTGAAAGCACTATATTTCTAAAACTATGAAACATTTCAAAGTTTCCTTTTCAGGCAAACATGTCCACCGTAAGATGAACCTAAGTAGGCTAGAATGGGGTTGCTAGGTGTAAGTATGTCGTTACTAGTGCATGCCAAAGTTTGTGCTATTGCCATAGAGAATGCATTGGGCGTTTAAGTTAAATAACTCATAAACTACAAAACATAAAAATAAAAAAAAGTTCCAGCATGTGTCTCCACAGTAAGCTGAATAATAAAAAGTGTGAATGGAGTTTCTAGGTGAAAGTGACTTTTGACGTGCCTATAGAGCTGCCATTGAGCCCCATGTTAAATGTCTCAAATTTGAAAGCACTATATTTCTAAAACTATGAAACATTTCAAAGTTTCCTTTTCAGGCAAACATGTCCACCGTAAGATGAACCTAAGTAGGCTAGAATGGGGTTGCTAGGTGTAAGTATGTAGTTACTAGTGCAAGCCAAAGTTTGTGCTATTGCCATAGAGAATGCATTGGGCGTTTAAGTTGAATAACTCATAAACTACAAAACATAAAAATAAAAAAAAGTTCCAGCATGTGTCTCCACAGTAAGCTGAATAATAAAAAGTGTGAATGGAGTTTCTAGGTGAAAGTGACTTTTGACGTGCCTATAGAGCTGCCATTGAGCCCCATGTTAAATGTCTCAAATTTGAAAGCACTATATTTCTAAAACTATGAAACATTTCAAAGTTTCCTTTTCAGGCAAACATGTCCACCGTAAGATGAACCTAAGTAGGCTAGAATGGGGTTGCTAGGTGTAAGTATGTAGGACTAGTAGCATGCCAAAGTTTGTGCTATTGCCATAGAGAATGCATTGGGCGTTTAAGTTGAATAACTCATAAACTACAAAACATAAAAATAAAAAAAAGTTCCAGCATGTGTCTCCACAGTAAGCTGAATAATAAAAAGTGTGAATGGAGTTTCTAGGTGAAAGTGACTTTTGACGTGCCTATAGAGCTGCCATTGAGCCCCATGTTAAATGTCTCAAATTTGAAAGCACTATATTTCTAAAACTATGAAACATTTCAAAGTTTCCTTTTCAGGCAAACATGTCCACCGTAAGATGAACCTAAGTAGGCTAGAATGGGGTTGCTAGGTGTAAGTATGTCGTTACTAGTGCATGCCAAAGTTTGTGCTATTGCCATAGAGAATGCATTGGGCGTTTAAGTTAAATAACTCATAAACTACAAAACATAAAAATAAAAAAAAGTTCCAGCATGTGTCTCCACAGTAAGCTGAATAATAAAAAGTGTGAATGGAGTTTCTAGGTGAAAGTGACTTTTGACGTGCCTATAGAGCTGCCATTGAGCCCCATGTTAAATGTCTCAAATTTGAAAGCACTATATTTCTAAAACTATGAAACATTTCAAAGTTTCCTTTTCAGGCAAACATGTCCACCGTAAGATGAACCTAAGTAGGCTAGAATGGGGTTGCTAGGTGTAAGTATGTAGGACTAGTAGCATGCCAAAGTTTGTGCTATTGCCATAGAGAATGCATTGGGCGTTTAAGTTGAATAACTCATAAACTACAAAACATAAAAATAAAAAAAAGTTCCAGCATGTGTCTCCACAGTAAGCTGAATAATAAAAAGTGTGAATGGAGTTTCTAGGTGAAAGTGACTTTTGACGTGCCTATAGAGCTGCCATTGAGCCCCATGTTAAATGTCTCAAATTTGAAAGCACTATATTTCTAAAACTATGAAACATTTCAAAGTTTCCTTTTCAGGCAAACATGTCCACCGTAAGATGAACCTAAGTAGGCTAGAATGGGGTTGCTAGGTGTAAGTATGTAGGACTAGTAGCATGCCAAAGTTTGTGCTATTGCCATAGAGAATGCATTGGGCGTTTAAGTTGAATAACTCATAAACTACAAAACATAAAAATAAAAAAAAGTTCCAGCATGTGTCTCCACAGTAAGCTGAATAATAAAAAGTGTGAATGGAGTTTCTAGGTGAAAGTGACTTTTGACGTGCCTATAGAGCTGCCATTGAGCCCCATGTTAAATGTCTCAAATTTGAAAGCACTATATTTCTAAAACTATGAAACATTTCAAAGTTTCCTTTTCAGGCAAACATGTCCACCGTAAGATGAACCTAAGTAGGCTAGAATGGGGTTGCTAGGTGTAAGTATGTAGTTACTAGTGCATGCCAAAGTTTGTGCTATTGCCATAGAGAATGCATTGGGCGTTTAAGTTGAATAACTCATAAACTACAAAACATAAAAATAAAAAAAAGTTCCAGCATGTGTCTCCACAGTAAGCTGAATAATAAAAAGTGTGAATGGAGTTTCTAGGTGAAAGTGACTTTTGACGTGCCTATAGAGCTGCCATTGAGCCCCATGTTAAATGTCTCAAATTTGAAAGCACTATATTTCTAAAACTATGAAACATTTCAAAGTTTCCTTTTCAGGCAAACATGTCCACCGTAAGATGAACCTAAGTAGGCTAGAATGGGGTTGCTAGGTGTAAGTATGTTGTTACTAGTGCATGCCAAAGTTTGTGCTATTGCCATAGAGAATGCATTGGGCGTTTAAGTTAAATAACTCATAAACTACAAAACATAAAAATAAAAAAAAGTTCCAGCATGTGTCTCCACAGTAAGCTGAATAATAAAAAGTGTGAATGGAGTTTCTAGGTGAAAGTGACTTTTGACGTGCCTATAGAGCTGCCATTGAGCCCCATGTTAAATGTCTCAAATTTGAAAGCACTATATTTCTAAAACTATGAAACATTTCAAAGATTCCTTTTCAGGCAAACATGTCCACCGTAAGATGAACCTAAGTAGGCTAGAATGGGGTTGCTAGGTGTAAGTATGTATAGTTACTAGTGCATGCCAAAGTTTGTGCTATTGCCATAGAGAATGCATTGGGCGTTTAAGTTGAATAACTCATAAACTACAAAACATAAAAATAAAAAAAAGTTCCAGCATGTGTCTCCACAGTAAGCTGAATAATAAAAAGTGTGAATGGAGTTTCTAGGTGAAAGTGACTTTTGACGTGCCTATAGAGCTGCCATTGAGCCCCATGTTAAATGTCTCAAATTTGAAAGCACTATATTTCTAAAACTATGAAACATTTCAAAGTTTCCTTTTCAGGCAAACATGTCCACCGTAAGATGAACCTAAGTAGGCTAGAATGGGGTTGCTAGGTGTAAGTATGTAGTTACTAGTGCATGCCAAAGTTTGTGCTATTGCCATAGAGAATGCATTGGGCGTTTAAGTTGAATAACTCATAAACTACAAAACATAAAAATAAAAAAAAGTTCCAGCATGTGTCTCCACAGTAAGCTGAATAATAAAAAGTGTGAATGGAGTTTCTAGGTGAAAGTGACTTTTGACGTGCCTATAGAGCTGCCATTGAGCCCCATGTTAAATGTCTCAAATTTGAAAGCACTATATTTCTAAAACTATGAAACATTTCAAAGTTTCCTTTTCAGGCAAACATGTCCACCGTAAGATGAACCTAAGTAGGCTAGAATGGGGTTGCTAGGTGTAAGTATGTAGTTACTAGTGCATGCCAAAGTTTGTGCTATTGCCATAGAGAATGCATTGGGCGTTTAAGTTGAATAACTCATAAACTACAAAACATAAAAATAAAAAAAAGTTCCAGCATGTGTCTCCACAGTAAGCTGAATAATAAAAAGTGTGAATGGAGTTTCTAGGTGAAAGTGACTTTTGACGTGCCTATAGAGCTGCCATTGAGCCCCATGTTAAATGTCTCAAATTTGAAAGCACTATATTTCTAAAACTATGAAACATTTCAAAGTTTCCTTTTCAGGCAAACATGTCCACCGTAAGATGAACTTAAGTAGGCTAGAATGGGGTTGCTAGGTGTAAGTATGTAGGACTAGTAGCATGCCAAAGTTTGTGCTATTGCCATAGAGAATGCATTGGGCGTTTAAGTTGAATAACTCATAAACTACAAAACATAAAAATAAAAAAAAGTTCCAGCATGTGTCTCCACAGTAAGCTGAATAATAAAAAGTGTGAATGGAGTTTCTAGGTGAAAGTGACTTTTGACGTGCCTATAGAGCTGCCATTGAGCCCCATGTTAAATGTCTCAAATTTGAAAGCACTATATTTCTAAAACTATGAAACATTTCAAAGTTTCCTTTTCAGGCAAACATGTCCACCGTAAGATGAACCTAAGTAGGCTAGAATGGGGTTGCTAGGTGTAAGTATGTAGGACTAGTAGCATGCCAAAGTTTGTGCTATTGCCATAGAGAATGCATTGGGCGTTTAAGTTGAATAACTCATAAACTACAAAACATAAAAATAAAAAAAAGTTCCAGCATGTGTCTCCACAGTAAGCTGAATAATAAAAAGTGTGAATGGAGTTTCTAGGTGAAAGTGACTTTTGACGTGCCTATAGAGCTGCCATTGAGCCCCATGTTAAATGTCTCAAATTTGAAAGCACTATATTTCTAAAACTATGACACCTTTCAAAGATTCCTTTTCAGGCAAACATGTCCACCGTAAGATGAACCTAAGTAGGCTAGAATGGGGTTGCTAGGTGTAAGTATTTAGGACTAGTAGCATGCCAAAGGTTGTGCTATTGCTATAGAGAATGCATTGGGCGTTTAAGTTAAATAACTCAGAAACTACAAAACATTTCAAAGTAAAACGTTCCAGCATGTGTCTCCACAGTAAGCTGAATAATAAAAAGTGTGAATGGAGTTTCTAGGTGAAAGTGATTTTTTTGACGTGCCAAAATCTGCCATTGTGTTTTACATCATTTTAATCGTTGATTAGTCACCTTTACAACGAGGTACAGCTTGTGTGTGTGTGTGTGTGTGTGTGTGTGTGTATAATAATATATAATTATATATATATATATATATATATATATATATATATATATATATATATATACATATATACATATAGTATTAGGGCTGTCAAACGATTACATTTTAAATGTTTTACATTACATTTCTTAAAAATGTATTAGTCATGATCAATGATATAACATGAATAACAGTAGACCATCTTGCCAATTAGACTATACCAGTAAGACGCCCTGAGGGCGAGAAGTGAGGTCACGTGCACACACAACATATGGAATTAATTCTGTATACTGGTCATGGAGCGTGTCTTGAGTGTACAGGGTTTGATGAGGTAAGATCAACATATGGAATGTCAGAACAGGTCAGCTCCATATATGGAGATCTAAGGGTGGCAGCGGGGGCAGTGTATTGAGTGTACAGGGTTTGATGAGGGCCCAGGTAGGGCCGGGCCTTTATTTTTGGGCCTGAGAACTCTACTAATAACTTTTGGGCGGGCCCGTCTAGAGTTTGAATGGACAGGTATCAGTCAAAAGGGAAAAATCGAAGAGGAAGGACGGGTGGGGAAGGATCAACATATGGAATGTCAGAACAGGTCAGCTCCATATATGGAGATCTAAGGGTTTGAGGTCAGATGTATAGGGTTGCTGGCCGGCTCAGCTCCATATATGGAGATCTAGGTGATGATTCAGTCTTTTCCATGTATGGCTATCCAGGGTTTGATGAGGTCAGTGTCGTGATCTTATATCATATATGGAAACGGCCATATATGGTGGCGTGACGTGTCACGAGGCATGATGTCATGAGGCGTGACCATATATGGAGGCATGACACGAGGCGTGACATGACACACTTACTGACTGACTGACGGGAAATGCAGGTTTTCATAGTAAACAGTGGCCTACAGTCGCAACAACACATTCTTAAGAACTTTGTCCCCCAATGCATATAGTATCACTTGTGTGGGACAGGGGTACGGGGTTATAGCAACTTATTACATTACTTAAATGCCTTGATATCATATGTCATATTCGACCATATAGGCCTAGCCTATTATTGCATATCATTTTTATTATTGTTAGATTTGCATTTCTTCAAATTTGCACACTTACCAACTAATAAGCTTTCAATGAAACTATTACCTACAACAAACTACATCAAACTTTTCCAAACCGAGCACGTAGATATGATTAAGCACAGCTGAGCACGGCCCGCTGACGGAGCACGTCATGTCTGCGAGGCTGCAGCTCCTCAATCAGCCACATGGGGGAGCTGTTGGCGAAGAATTGGACCCAAAGTTATTATAGCTCTAGGCTCAGGCTTCATGGCATATTACATCTGTCTGTCTCCAAAGGCTTTACACTAATTTATTTTCTACTTCTCTTCTCTTTATCTTTCTTTCTTTCTTTCTTTCTTTCTTTCTTGTATAGATCTAGTGATAATGCAAGCAAATCACTTTTGGTGTTTTTAAACTGAATTGTGATGAATTTGTAAAACTTGAAATAGTTTTTCTTAGAACACAACCCTGGGCTACAACAGCTAACTGCAGCTGCACAAAACGGTTTTAAATGTTAATTCATCTAAATTACAGGTCTTGAAAAGTTAAATGTAGTTTATAAGCCTGGAAATGTATATCCCAGTGTATAATGTAAATGTAAATGTACAAATACATGATCCGGTGAGATAAAAATTTACCATTGCACTTAGACTTAGATGTATTTTCTTGGTTGTTTATTTATCTGGCCCTCTGAGGTCTTAAGCATGAAGTCAATAAAAATGGCACAATCTTCTCTCCTGTATTTCCAGTTAACAGACCAGGTTATATTATTAACTAACTATCACCTGAAATTATGAGTCCTTATTTCCTTTTACTACCACTTAGGAGCAGAAATGCACATCATGTGGTTCTCATTGTCAGTAGGCTAAGTGGGAGTAGCAGTAGCTCAATGGGTGGGTGTGTTGAACAGACAGGTCCTATACTGTATACTCTCTCTAGCCTAGAGCAGTGCTCCTCAAAACTATGTTTTATTTCACTATTATTTTTAACGACCCTATAACTCTGAGAGTATATCCTATAATGGAATCATGCCTCTTTGAATAAATTACCTTCCCATTTCTAGGCCTACAATACAGTATATAGAGCATTAAAACCTGCCGCATAGATTCATCAGATGCATTCAGGACAATGTTGGGCCATGGAAGAGATTTCATATCTTAAGTCTTTTTTTATTATTATCATTATTTGTGGAAAAAAGACATAACATCGATTAACTCCTTTGTATGTGTTGCCTTGTTGTTGAGTGCACCATACATCTTAATCAAAGCTCGATAACAAGATCATAACATTCTTGCAATTACATTATTCGGTGATCCTACATGTAGCCTTCACAAGTCTCAATAAAGTCACTATTTAAATGTTACCACATGTAAGTAATCTGTTTTCTTGTACAATCATTCTAAGCCAGGTGTCTTCAACGTTTTTCAGCCCAAGGACCCCTTAGCTGAGAAAGAGATGCAGCAGGGACCCCCCCCCCCCCACCCACCCACACACACACACACTTAATGTATAAAATTGTGATCAGCATAGATCAGCTTCATAGACTTGACAGCACAATAATCCGTGTATATGCTGGATTCATGTCAATGTGTATTTTCAAACATTTAACCACTCAAACCGTCAATACTCAATAAACTTGACCTTTAACTGGTCTGCTCTTTTTCCATCTACACCAAACCTTTGCTGAAAATAGACACTCTACAGGCTCACAACGCCTCGTAGATCTATTTTGGGCTAAAGTTGTCAGAATAGGGATTCGAGGGTTCAAGTGGTTAATGTAAAAGCAATCATCCTGTAACACAAAGATAATAGGATGATCTTTGTGTATCATCCTATTATCTATTATCATATTACCCCCCCTCCCCATGTAGAAATTCTTGAGGATCCCTTGGCTAAGGGTCCTGAACCCCCTGTTGAAGACCCCTGTTCTAAACTATATGAGGTGTTCCCGGTGGAGTCAAATACTGAACTGGACAATAAACAAGATATCAATCAGTAGTTACATTGATTGGCAGAAAATGTAAAGCTAACATAAACAACAATATCACTTATCTTTTAACTGTGGTTGTGTATTTTTGTTCAAACTGGCATTAGCAGATATGAAGTTCATAGGCCCACTGCAATATAAGTAACTCTCTCAATGGAGTTTGAACTGTAATACTGCGGTCATATCCCAAAAATCCATCTTTAATCTCATGAGTTAGTTTCAGTAAAAAAAAGAAAAGAAAAAAAAAGTATTGATAACAATATTCATCTTCATAAACATTTTTAGAATGACCTCTATGCTCACGATTAGTACACAAATCTACTCATTTTCATATTAAATGTTAATAATGCCACTCAAAACTACAAACGTAGTTCACGACAGGAAGGGGCATGTCTCTGGACAATACAACATTCTGATTATCTGAGGTGGTCAAAATGGCCAATGAAGGCCATTACCCAGGCTGACCGGAGAGAGAACAAAACAATCTATTTGGTAATAGGATCACAGACAAAACATATAGTTAGGCACTCCTTGTGCGTATGCGTATTACAATCCTATTCGTGTCCACCTCATTGCCTGTCATATCAAGTGGTTACCAAAAAAAATAAAAACGCGGTTATGATAAAATACTTACAAACTAAAAAAGGAAAAAAATGTCTTTTCAAAATGTGTTCATACGGAAATGTAAAATATTTTATATATGTAGATAGCTAGCCCAATAAACTGAGGTAAATTCACTGGTAGTCCAAAGCTGAATGACAGGTGTGTATCGGCAAACACACTTGTCACACATCTGTAGCTCGTAGACACCTTTCACTCTGGATTTTTGAGACCAACAAACATGAGACCATTTTCAAAACTAAGGTAAAGTCTTGAGAGGGCCTTGATTGTTATGATATTTTTGGAGTCACACTTGGTGAGCCATCTCAGGGCCGTGATTGGTTGAAAATGCCACGTGACTCTAGTGCGTGCGCACGGCGTGTAACGAACAACTGCATGGAGGAAGAGGTAAAAGGGTTTTTGGAGGAGGTAAAAGGGGTTTTGGAGGTAAAAGGTTTTTTTGGAGGAGGTTAAAAGGGTTTTTGGAGGAGGTAAAAGGGGGTTTGGAGGTAAAAGGGTTTTTGGAGGAGGTAAAAAGGGTTTTTGGAGGAGGTAAAAGGGGTTTTGGAGGTAAAAGGGGTTTTGGAGGTAAAAGGGTTTTTGGAGGAGGTAAAAGGGTTTTTGGAGGAGGTAAAAGGGGTTTTGGAGGTAAAAGGGTTTTTGGAGGAGGTAAAAGGGTTTTTGGAGGAGGTAAAAGGGTTTTTGGAGGAGGTAAAAAGGGTTTTTGGAGGAGGTAAAAGGGTTTTTGGAGGAGGTTAAAAGGGTTTTTGGAGGAGGTAAGAGGGTTTTTGGAGGAGGTTAAAAGGGTTTTTGGAGGAGGTAAAAGGGTTTTTGGAGGAGGTTAAAAGGGTTTTTGGAGGAGGTAAAAGGGTTTTTGGAGGAGGTTAAAAGGGTTTTTGGAGGAGGTAAAAGGGTTTTTGGAGGAGGTTAAAAGGGTTTTTGGAGGAGGTAAAAGGGTTTTTGGAGGAGGTAAAAGGGTTTTTGGAGGGGGTTAAAAGGGTTTTTGGAGGAGGTAAAAGGGTTTTTGGAGGGGGTTAAAAGGGTTTTTGGAGGAGGTAAAAGGGTTTTTGGAGGTAAAAAGGGTTTTTGGAGGAGGTAAGAGGGTTTTTGGAGGGGGTTAAAAGGGTTTTTGGAGGAGGTAAAAAGGGTTTTTGGAGGAAGTAAAAAGGGTTTTTGGAGGAGGTAAAAGGTTTTTTGGAGGAGGTAAAAAGGGTTTTTGGAGGAGGTAAAAGGTTTTTTTGGAGGAGGTAAAAGGGTTTTTGGAGGAGGTTAAAAGGGTTTTTGGAGGAGGTAAAAGGGTTTTTGGAGGAGGTAAAAGGTTTTTTGGAGGAGGTAAAAGGGTTTTTGGAGGAGGTAAAAGGGTTTTTGGAGGAGGTTAAAAGGGTTTTTGGAGGAGGTAAAAAGGGTTTTGGAGGTAAAAAGGGTTTTTGGAGGAGGTAAAAAGGGTTTTTGGAGGAGGTAAAAGGGTTTTTGGAGGAGGTAAAGGGGTTTTGGAGGTAAAAGGGTTTTTGGAGGAGGTAAAAGGGGTTTTGGAGGTAAAAGGGTTTTTGGAAGAGGCAAAAGGGTTTTTGGAGGAGGTAAAATGGTTTTTGGAGGAGGTTAAAAGGTTTTTGGAGGAGGTAAAAGGGTTTTTGGAAGAGGCAAAAGGGTTTTTGGAGGAGGTAAAATGGTTTTTGGAGGAGGTTAAAAGGTTTTTGGAGGAGGTAAAAGGGTTTTTGGAGGAGGTTAAAAGGGTTTTTGGAGGAGGTAAAGGGTTTTTGGAAGCGGTAAAAGGGGTTTTGGAGGTAAAAGGGTTTTTGGAGGAGGTAAAGGGGTTTTTGGAGGAGGTAAAAGGGTTTTTGGAGGAGGTAAAAAAGGGGGTTTGGAGGTAAAAAGGGTTTTTGGAAGAGGTAAAAGGGTTTTTGGAGGAGGTAAAAGGGGTTTTGGAGGTAAAAGGGTTTTTGGAAGAGGTAAAGGGGTGCATGGAGAAACGGAGGATATGAGGTAGGCATTTGCTGTAAACAAAAAAGGAAGTAGTTATGTAGTAAAGGAGGAAAACTGAAGCCTAACACGCTGCCGAACGACATTGTCACTTGGCGAAAATAACAGATTTCTTTGCTTGAAGATCGGTTATTTTCTGCAAGCAATACAGTATAAATGAGGCTTTAGTAACTCATCAGATCTGGGAAGTACGACCAGGGAGTCTGTGGCAACACTAAGGATCTTCACACACAACACTTCAGTACATTGAGACCTACAGTTAATCATACAAGCTCATCAACAAAAAAAAAAAAAAAAAAAAAAATACAAAACCAAGAAATGCACAACTATGTATAACTCAAGAGGTAGTTACTAATATCAGTACATGAATCGGTTACATAACGAGTCCTTTCAACATTGCTGATCCGAGTGTGTTGAGTCAGTCGGTGGATGATTCCCAAAAGAATAAAATACACTTTTTTGGTTGATTCCCTGAGAACAGTTCATCATCCTGAGAGGAATATTGTGGGTAAAAATGTAAAAATACATCATACAAAAAAGATGTTATTTCCATAGAGATTTGAGCATGGGCTGTGCTCCTTGTGTGGTTTGGTCATTCACCTTTCTTGCTTTTCTCTCTGTCATGGTGCATTGTTGACATTTGATTTTAACGCACACACACATTCAAAAAGCTGTACATTGTTTAAAAAGAAAGAAAACGCAGTGTTGCACTTCCAGCAATAAGTCCCTCTTATTCCGAAAGAGCAGGATAGCAAGCACAAGTCTTACTTTAAATGCCTTCAAAGAAATAAAGCCAAACTCTTTGGCATAGAAAATACCAAAAAAAAGTTGGTTGTCTACTTATAGAGCTTTTAAAAAACAACACACAAGCTAGTTTGATATCGTTATACAAAGTCATTTGATTTGTCAGAACATTAAGATACGACTCCGAAGTGACCCGACTTGAACTTTGTGAGGAGTCAACTTCAGATAAGCTCTTTTCACATTCAATATGGTCAGAGAAGAGTTGTTAAGTCACTAGTAAGCGCCACTAAAGCCATGCTTGGGATTCAAGTTATACCAAAAGCAGCACTCTCTCTCCTCTAATCTCTCTCACTCTCTCTCAGTGAATCAGTTTGAAGCACAAGCAGCAATGGCGGTGGCCTCTGGACCAGGACAGCGCCAGTAGCTCACTGGATGCTCCCTAAACAAATTGTAGGCACAGACGGGAGAGGGACAGGTAGTCAAGATTTAAACGCAGCTGGGATGATAAGAGAGAGAAAATGGGTTTCAAATTGGATTCTTACAGCTGGACATTCCTCTCCGACTGCAAGAATGGGCCGGCCTCTGTACTGGCGAGGTGAACGTTCTGACACCACAACGATAATAGATTTATGTCCTTGCTAAATGTGCTGTCAAGAGCTGCGCTGACAAGGCAAAGGCAATCTAAACATGTTGAAAGACGGGATGATGCTGGGAACTGACGAATGAGGGGAAGGGCCTGGAGTAAAAACAAGTATGGGGTGCAATCGATAATCATTGACGGAAATAACCAGTGGTCAAATGGAGAGAGGGGTACAAAAGGCTACCTTGATTTCACGCCTTCTGTCACGTGCCATTGAAAATATCCCATGCAATATACAGGGCTATTCAGCTATGTCCAAACATACTCCATATATATAAGCGTTACTTAAAGTTAATAGAATTTCAATCATATATTGTAAATTTACACATATATTAATGACATATAGTGTGACATATAAACTGTGATGTTATTTCCAACTAATTACCCAACAGCCTAAAAAGGTTTGTCTGTATACTAAGAATCCAATGGAATACTGTTAAATTTCTTATGTTGGATCTTGGTTATAAACTATGCTCTACCTGGGTAACATGATTTCTTATCTAAGGCATATCTATCTAAGATTATAGGAAACAGAAAGGTTAATAGTGTCGTGTCGACTAGCGCTCGGAGAAAATGTTTTCCTTTCTTGTATTATTCACCTGCCACTGCCATCTTCCTTTCACAGCTTTAAAGCCTGCGAAAATCACACACACACAAACGTGTGTGTGCATGCGTGCGTGCGTATACACACACACACACACACACACACACACACACACCTAATTTATGCTCTGTTGTACGACGGTGTCATGCAGCGTAAATAGCTACAAACGTGTAGATTGCTATTGCCAGTGAGCAATGCAGTTGTACAACAAAGTAAAAATCAGCTTCATTAATTCTCTCTCCTTTGAACGTGCATGCAGCAAGACACATGCACACTCTTTGAAACCGAGTTTAGCAACAATCAGTTGGTCCAGTCTATTTTAAGTCAGAGAGAAGGATGCAGTGGAGCGCAAGGCTTTTTTTTCTTTCTTTTTTTTTTTCTTTTTTTTTTCTCGTTTTTGTTTTTTTTGGCCATTAGGCTGTAGAAAAAGTATTTAGCAGCTCACCATATTTGAACCATTCCCTCTGGAATCCGTTAATAGAAATCTTCCCTGCTATAGATCAGTGGGCTAAGCTAACAATCCTTTGGTTCTGAATTGTTCTAGCTTTGATGGTCACAGGCTGTTGGAAGGCTTCTTCGAATCCTTCTTACAATGAGCTATACTGCAAAAAGAAAAAGAAGGAACTTATTTTCTTTTTCGGAATGATTATAGAATATTCATTTGTGGCTTTTAATTCCAGCCAGCCCTATAGAAACAAGTGCCCTATATAGCATTCAAAATGGCCGACAATTAGGTCCAGGGGGGGGAGAAATAAACAACAACAACAATTGTCTAACCCAGTTTCATACCACGTTGTTTCACTCTTCAGCTGCACTGATTGAAATAAGACACACAGCCGTTCCCTGCAGTCACTTCTCCAGCGGTGGTTGCCGTAACGGTACAAAAAAAAGACAGCAAGTCAGTCACTTATACACATTCACACGCATCCGTACCCCGTTGATCATTGCCATAGCTGCGCTGGTCAAAACAAAAACAAAAACAAAACGATTAAAAATAAAAGTAAAACAAAATAAAGACCTCTCATGTTTTCGCAAGTGTGAGGTAGACAAGGATGGGGGGCTTCAGGTATCCTTGGTTGAGTGGTGGGGGGGGCAGGGGCATTCAGGGAGTGAGAGCTACACCTCTACACGGGGGCCGTCTCAGGATTTCCTCCATCGCTGGGTGTGGGGGCCGCGGTGTGTCGGGGCCTCCTCCGGGGAAGAGGAGGAGCCGTCCAGAGGAGACGAGCCCGAGCGCTCCTCCTCCTCGGAGGGGGGGTAGAGGTAGGGCCCAGTCCCTGGGCTGGAGGCCGAGGTAGAGGCATGCGGGTCCTGAGAGCCTTCGGTAGGCGCCAGCGCCTTCTGTGGACACTGAGCCACCATGTGCGTGACGCTCTGGCAGTAGTGGCATTTCTTTGGCTGGGGGGGCAGGCCACACTCCTTGGCATGGTGGTCCAGACCTCCACAGTTATAACAGCTACAGAGGAGACAAGGGAAGAAGGAAAGAGTTTGATGGCATGCATGCAGAGTGTGTGACACATGGCCTGTGCTAAGAAATATACAGGGATGGAGTGACCTTAGCTACTATTTATCACCCACCACTAGGTGGGAGTATAGCCAATGAGATCGTACTAGATGACAAAATGACAAGATTTTAAAGCATTTATTATGATGCAAACGGGAGCACAAAGAATAATGAAAAAGTGCTCTTTCTATATTTTCACACAATGTCAAATTAAGTAGTCTACTTTTGCTACTTTGAGTATTTTATGCTTGCCCTGGTATCATAAACAACTATTTTCATTATAAGTCCATTATAAGATTCATCTGAGTGGGCACACCTAAGAAAACCAGCTGTAAACTGAACTTACACAGGCTTTTAGATACTATTTTCATCATCATAATATCGCTCCATTTGCTGCCGTGCTGACTGCACTAAGCTGGCTCACATCTAGCAAGCCACGAAACGAAAGCGGTTCATTATTATGGAATAATGGTTGACCCTTGCGGTACTTGTCACTGTAAGACATTCAAAGGCCAGAGAGCCAAATGAGGAAAAATGAAAAAGTGTAAGGGGATCCGAGGCCACAATAGTTGGTTACATAACAGTGTGAACAGCAGGGGTCAGAGTAGCATAACAGCCAACAGGAGTCCCAGGGAGCGGCTTACACTGAGCGCAGGACATCACAGGGGAGTACCTGCCACCTCGAAATACATTACTGCCATACTACTGCCTCAGTAGAATGTGGAGACACTTGACCTTAAAAGTGGATCAATTATCCCAAATAAACTGAATAATTCAACAGTGTAAAACAATCAGGGAGCCTTCTCTGTCAGGAAAGACTGATTTCTCACGTTTAAGTACTGGATGATTGAGGGCAGTGTGGCAGCGTGGATTTATTTGAAGCATTCCGCATCGTTATGTTCCCGACGGCCTTCCAACAACAAATACAGCTTACAGTCTCCCTAACTCCGTCTGCTGTACACGCAATGAAGACGTTTGACGTCTACAGACAGCAGGAGACAGGCGATAAACACCTCTTGTGCTTCAACCATCAGGCACTTTCAAGGAGTGCACTTCAGGATTTTTCTGAGGCGTTTATTTGCCGTTTTCACCATCATATTTCTTAACTCAGGATTTCCCTCTGGGGATCAATACAGGTTTATACGATCATATCTTATCTCATTATATCACTGTATTTGCTGCACGTTTACTGTACTAAGTTATAGCAAGAGGTGTTCATTCTTATGGAATAATGGCCTGCAGTACTTGTCATTGTAAGACAGGGGCATTTTCAAGGCCACAGAACAAAGCACGAGCAAGCACAATACCTCCAGGAAGTGTAGCAGACAAGAGACATCAGCAAAGGGCTACCGCTACATCAAAATTGACATGCCATTATGAGGCTTTGCTGAGCAAGGCCATTGCCTTTTTACAGTATCATCTCAATTGCTTCCTCGTCTATAAAAGCATTATCCATACAAAGAATCACATTCAATCCACACATGTAATATACTGTACACTTTGTTTAACCTTTCAGTTAAAGGTTAATTGCATTTGACACTAATAACTGGCAGTGATTACTTTTATATATTTTCTTCACATTTTGATAACTAATGTATAGTGATGAATAGTAATGAATAGCTTGTTGTCAAGGATATTCTTAAGTACGGTAATTAGCAAACATGCATGAACAAGCTAAAAACGTGCTGCTTGTGGAAAGAATATTATTTACCGTATCCATTTTTAAAACAAAATGCATTACATTTTTATCATGTTTTAATGGCTTTGTTGAGATTTTCTTTTGACTGAACAGCAGTTAGACCGGAAAGGGAGATGGGAAGAGACATGCAGGTAAAGTGTCATCGATGTTTCCATTATTATTGATGAGTCTGTGAAATCCATTAATAATACAAGTCAAAGATTTCATTGAAGCTAATGATTTAATATTGAGTATCTTCCAATACAGGTCCTAATCAGACATTGACACGTTCCTACATAATACAACTGCACAGTGTGGGGAAAGTAGTCAACTAAAAAAAAACAATCCAATACATTACAATGGCCGTTGGGACGTGTTTTCATTTCCAACCACTAAATCACAGAAGAAGTGTTGGTTTAAAATCTGATCTGTCCTTTCTGCCATCTCTATGTTTGTAATTAAAATATAGAAACAATGTGGGGCTCCTTTCTCGATGCTCTGCCTTCATTGTCTCCTCTTGGACGATGTTCTATCATATTAACTAAATTCTGTTCCTGCAAAGAATGTTGTAGTCAAAACTGTGCCATTCTGGGCTTGGGGAAAGGATTGTTTGTCTTTTTGCTTTTGTTTTTTTCCTCTTTTTTCCTGTATTTTTGTTTAAAAAGGGATGACTGTACTGTGACTGCCTGTACACTGTCAAATAAATATATATATTAAAAATAGAACATAATATTGCTTCTATTCTATTGTACTTTTCAAAACAGCATTACAAAAGGTCTCTGAAAACGATTACGAAAAACAAAGAAATGAGAAACCATTTTGCTAACTCGGGATAATCATTCTAAAATGAATCATATGTAACGACACAGACACCGCTGTCAGAATTCCGAGCGGATTCTTTACAGTGAGCAGGACACAGGAATGTCTCTATTGCAGCAAGATGGCCCTTTATATAAAGGCCACTATGCAGCATTGCTGACGTCCTCATTAGTGTTGCTGCCCAGTCAGTCCTATACAGTACATCACAGCAGTGGCTCTTAACCCATTCTGACCTGAGATCAGATTCATACGAGGTTTCCGCCGGACAAACACTGGGTCTGATGAACCCATTCTGACCTGAGATCAGATTCTAAAAATGTCAGTCGCTCTTCGATTTTTCAAAAATAGCAGACCTACAAGCTCGTATCGCGCCACTCGGTGGCGCGATATGAGCTTGTAGATCTGCTATTTTTAAATAGCTAAAGCATAACATGATGCTGACACCAAAATGGGTGCCCGGTCAGAATGGGCTAAATGGAGTGCAGAGACACGCCGGTATGCTGTACAATATGTACAGTTATACAAAAAGTTATTATGTTTGATTTTTTTTAATTTACAATAATCTAAAGTTCTAAAATTCTATACAACCGTGAGGTGTCACTGTTTTGTGTATGACATTACAGGCAACATTTTTGATAATTATTTCTTATTATTATTATTGTAAGAAAGTGTTACAAAGTTTTCATAAACAGTCAAAATAGAAGATCTACAAGCACACAGCACGTCGTCAGCAACGTTCAGGGAGACATGGTATGCTTTAAGAGCGGTAGAGGAAAAGTGACTGGTGAGCATTCAGGAACATTCAGCTACACTTTAGTGATAAATGAATGACGAAAGGTTTGACTATAAAACCAATAGGTGTTGTGTACCCCAGATGAAGGCTATCATAGCCAAAAGACATCGGTAATGAAGTCCCTCCATGAATTAAAGACCATGGACAGATGCATTTTTCAATGCGTTCTTTGGGGCAACTGTGAGGTGGCAACAGATTTGGTTTCCTTTTTGACTGATGATCAATTGAAAGGGAAACCTGCAACTACACAATAGTTGGTTACGTAACAGCCTGACCAGTAGGGGTCAGAGTAGCATAACAGCCCCAAAAGCCCCAGGGAGACGCTTAAACTGAAGAGAGGGGTGACACTGAAGAGAGGTGACATCATGGGGGAGTACCTGCCTGCCACCTCCAAATGCATTACGACTATTATACGGCCTTAGCAGAATGTGGAGACACTTGACCTTAAAAAGTGGATCAATTATCCCAAATAACCTGAATAATTCAACTGTGTAAAACAACCGGGGAGCCTTCTCTGGATATAGTTTCCTGGTTTGTGAGGAAAGGTCGTTTACTCACTTTAAGTAGGCCTACTGGATTGGCTGATGGTTGCTTCAGCAAATGAGCCATGAG
The DNA here is from genome assembly GCF_964188405.1 of Protomyctophum parallelum. Classification (NCBI taxonomy): domain Eukaryota; kingdom Metazoa; phylum Chordata; class Actinopteri; order Myctophiformes; family Myctophidae; genus Protomyctophum; species Protomyctophum parallelum. The sequence goes on along the minus strand of NC_139717.1, from coordinate 37,630,015 downwards.
CCGTGAAACAGTAGCAAAAAAAAACGTTCTGATTGCATTCCAATGACAAACACACAGCTTACAGCTTTAAACTTTCTCCTGTGTCTCCCTGGCTCCATTTGCTATACAGTCCAGTGGTTCTCAACCTTTTCTGGATCACAGCCCACTTGAAAATCTCAGAAACGTTCACGGCCAACCAATCTGACCACAGCCAACCAATCTGACCACAGCCCACCAATCTGACCACAGCCAACCAATCTGACCACAGCCCACCAATCTGACCACAGCCCACCAATCTGACCACAGCCAACCAATCTGACCACAGCCAACCAATCTGACCACAGCCCACCAATCTGACCACAGCCCACCAATCTGACCACAGCCAACCAATCTGACCACAGCCAACCAATCTGACCACAGCCCACCAATCTGACCACAGCCCACCAATCTGACCACAGCCCACCAATCTGACCAAGGCCAACACAAATTCACACAGAGCATGATTATTATAATGAGTAAGTAAGTAGTAAGTTCCTATTCATCCGTATCACACAAAAAAACGAACTTTGTCAAGGTTCTAAAGAAAAAAGTAGCATTTCTGTGCATTTTTGCTTTCATATTAACGTTGAATTATCATTCAAATCTTAGTGTTTTGCCATTTATATAGGGGCCCACTTGAAATATCCTCCCGGCCGACCAGTGGGGCCCAGCCCACAGGTTGGCCATCGCTGCTAAAAAACGCAATGAGGGCATTTTCCATGTGCAGAGACAGCAGGAGCCGGACGAGGAACACCGCCTGTGCTTCAACCATCAGGCGCTTTCAGGAATCTCCATACGGCTCCCTCTGGCAGATTTTCCCAAAGCGCCCTTCAGGATTTTCCATGAGGACAAAGCAATTGATTGGAGCCACTGCTGCACGGCGCATTGAAATGCACACAAGTCCAATCCAACCTGTTGCGGTAAAAGCTGGTAAATTGACGTAAGATAGTGCCTAGATGGCAGGCAAATTGCCCTATTCAATGCGGCAGAATAACCATGGCAACAGGCATGTACTTGGACAGATTGAATAGATTGAATCTATAATCTCTACCCACTCAGAAATAGCACACTGCAGTAAGACGTCCATGTAACTAATGTCTCATACGCCTTCCACTGCCAGAGCACCGTTCTGATATATATATACGCATTTAAAGTTTTCATTAGCAAGCAGGCATAATATTGGCTATGGCTGCTACACATAAACAACAACAAAAACACTGACGGCCTACATAGTAGCTCTCAATGAGACAATCCCAGAATGTTACTTTGATTCCAGTACGTAATGGGATAAAGCAAAACAAATGACATTTTATCCATGATGTCCTAATCTCCGATTTGTACAGCATTCTGTACAATTATGTTTGTGCGTCATCGATCTAAAGTTCTAAACCTATGTTCTTGCCATTCTACATACAGCCAACCAGTTGAAGAAATTGCAGATTGAGGCTTCAACCTTTTGCTGTCATGAAATATCCGAGACCTTTGGGGTTTACAGAAGATGCCTCTGAACATGTATTCTATAGCTTAGTTTGACCAATTCAAATACTCTTCAATCATGAAATAGCCTACCCACAAGCTCACGTGGCTTGTGTGACGCATCGTGAGCTTGTAGATAGGCTATTTTCGGCGCACCGACATGCTTCCATAGGAGACATTGTTGGCTTCTATGGAATCCAAATGACTGAAATCGGTCATGGCGACAGATCCATTTTATGTACTCACCGGTCTCCCTTTGGTTTGCGTTTCTGGATGGGGACCTTCCCTTTGGGTCTCCTCTCGCTGCCCGCGCAGGGACCCCCGCCGGGCCCCGTCACCCGCAGAGACTCCAGGCCCTTGGAGGACTTCTTGTAGGTGAACTCCACCTGCTCACCTTCTTTTAAGCTGCGGAAGCCCTCCATCACCAGTTTACTCTATGGAGAGAACAGACCCAATTCAGTTCAAAAGTATTTTAAAGCAGTGGTTCTCAAACTTTTTCACGTCAAGGACCACGCCCAGATTAATGTGTACTTGGACCAGCGGACCCTCATCTGAAAATATTATACAACTCCCATACACGATTTGTGTTGTCAAGATTTTTGGATCTACAATCTACAATTTCACAACGCATCGCAGAACTCTTTTTATATGCCCGATACCATATACACGGTTACTGTAATGGTTAAACAATTTTTTATACTATACTCTCTACTTTTGCTGGGGGGCCCTAGAGCCCCCTCAAGGACCCCTGGGGTCCCCGGATCTCACTTTGAGACCCAATGGTCTACAATACATCTCAGATAGGAAAAATGCCAACATGAATATTCATATCCTAATCCAAGCCTTTCAAATGATCCTGAAGACCTCCAAATGACCTTGGATAATGTTGTCCTAGGCATGAAAAGACTTCTATTATAACATTGACATCATCTGACAACTAGCATTTCTTTAGCAAAGTAAAGTGCATGCTGCTTAGGGATGGGACCCATTTAGGACTGAGACCAGATTCTACAAAATGCCTTCTAAATCATGACAGTTTTCTGAGAAACCCATGTTTCTATATCAGTGGTTTTCAAACTATTTCATGTCAAGAACACCAAAAAGTATATGTAATTGGCCACCGACCCCCATCTGAAAATATATTGTTCCAGGGACCCCCCAGAAGCAAAGGTTTGAGTTAAAAACGTTCGCTCTGAAATAATATATATTTAAAGATTTGCACCACATTTTCATGATTTAAAAAAAATAGCAGATCCACAAGCTCGTGCCGCGTTATGAGCTTGTAGATCTGCTAATTTTTTTTTAGCTAAAGTTTAACATAATGCTTAAAACACCAAAAGGGGTTCCCGTCCTGAATCGGTTAAAACAGTTAATCACTGCCCGTTTACAACTTAATAACCAAAATTACGTAATGTAAAACATAAAAAAAATATTAACAGAATATTAATGGAACAAATCACTTAAATATAATCTATAATTGTTTATCATACAATATTTTACAATAGATACATGTTTTAGGCCGTACTTGAACTTCCCACACATAGGACTGTAACTTTATTCATTGATACAGTATGTCATATACGCATACGGATAACAGCCCACAGTCCAAAGATGAATGGTTTATCAAAAAGGTCCAAAAGCCCATCATCCCCAACGTTGCTGTCTCAAGCCCGTAGAACCGTACGTGGTTATCAACCTTTTCTGGATCAGGATCCACTTGAAAATCTCCAAAAGATTTGCGGGCCACACATCTGACCACCACTCTTAACATGGAGGCAGCCGTGGTCGGATTGGTGGGCCGCGTGCATTTTCAGATTTTAATGATCACTCAATCAATTGGGTTCCGACTTGGATCAATGAAACTATAACGCAACTAACAACAAAGTTCTTATTGGAATCACTATTAAAACACATTTTTCCTATTATAATTTTTACCGACATCTTATAGCTAATACTGTATGTTTTACCCCAGTTGGAATATAGCTGTTCTAGTCTCAGATACAGTGGTGGGCAAAGTACTCAACCCCAGGCCAGTTGAGTAAAAGTATAGATAATCCTGGTCAAATATCACTCACTCAAGTTCCTCAGTTAAATGTGTACTTGAGTGCTGGAGTATAGCCTACATGATTTTAGAAAATATCAACAACTTAAGTATTCAAAAGCACATGCTTTCTACAATAAGTAATAAGTATACAAAACTACAAATAAAAAAGTAAATTTTCTTTTTAATATCAATGCATACGCAATTGCGTATTGAAATGAACACAACCCGTCCAACTTTTGAAATAATTTAGGGAACTTTTCAACAGTAGGGAATGTAGCAGATCTACAATACAAGCTTAATGTGTTGAGAGCTTGTATAACTGCTATGTTCACTATATTAATTCATAATGGACCTTTTCCCTTCCCAGAAACACAATGGAGGCAAAGGAGGTCAAATGTAGAACAGTGAAAGTGAAAGTACCCAAAAATACAAATACAAATAAGTAAAGTGCAGAATGTAGATACGAAAAAAAAGAAAAAAACTCAGGTAAATGTACTTCATTACTGTCCACCACTGCCCAGATATGACTATGAAATGAGAAATAAATAAATAAAACAAGATACGGTTGGTTCGGAAAACAATAAGCATGCACGAATGAGAAGATGCATTGAGGTTTCCAGTCGAGGTTTTCAAATGAGCTTACACAGTCCTCAGTGTTCAAGGGAATAGGGTTACATTAACACTGTGGATTTTTACTGTCGAATGAAATGCATGCAGGTGTCATACTTTCATCATTATTTTGACTGACTGAACAATTGCCAACTCTGCTAAACGCTACCCCCCCCCCCCCCCCCCTAGCGTTAGCATTCGTCCAGATAGCACAGAAACAAAACACGCCGCGGCATAATTTCACAGCGCAGATTCCTGGCATTAACTAGCTTGTACCAACTGCCATGGCGGTCACAGCGCAGAGAGGCGCTTATCTCAGAATGTGCATCCCTGCTTCACTCCGAGTCCTACCCTATCTACTTATCACAGAGGCACCATTTCCTATTTCTTCAGCAGGGGCGGAGGGGAAGAAAAGTGTGTCGCACCCATGCAATCATTTCCCTGGACAGAAGACCCATCAGTCTTATCTGCCTGATTGGAACTATTGATTTAGTTACTACATAACCACCGGACAATGATTTATGTGTTGATGATGGTACAGGAACCACTGATAGCCACTGTATCCCTGACCTTCATGAATTGCACCAAGTAAACACACCCACACGCAGTGGGGTGTGTGCTTAAGTACAATTGTGAGGAATTTCTTTTACTTACTTCACTATTTACAATTTTCAATACGTTTACTACATCTCAGAGGAAGATATTGCACTTTTACCCTTTACTCTTACTTTTACAAAAACACTTTTGTTTTGTACTTTTACTCATACAGTACATTTTTTTATACGGGGCTTCTACCTGTAACAGAGTAAGTATATCTGCAGAATTGATACTTTTACGCATGTGAAACATGCGAGCACTTCTTCTATCACTGCCCACACGAGTGTGAGCCTTGTATACCTGCTATACAGTATACCCGGGTCTATAAATAACATGCCAGGATGTGGCGTACAAATCGATTTGTAGAAGATGGAGGGAGAAGAAACAAACGAACGACAATTATCTAAACAGAGACACTAAACAGAAGAAATGTTTGTTCATAGTAACATTTCTCATAAACTATGTCCAATGCCCATTTAGACCCGAGGACGCACCTGTGTCACCGCTATAGCTTTTTAACCACTTTAACCATTATTTTAAACTTAATTTAGCCGTTGATAAATAGCAGATCTACAAGCTCATAGCATGGCAAAAAGTGCCGCGCTACGATCTACTATTTTCTTTTTAATCATGAAAATAAGTGGAAAATCTTTGAATATACTGTATATGCGTTCACAGCGAACGTTTTTAACTAAAATCTTTGCTTCTGGGGAGATCCCTAGAACAAACATGAAATAGTTTGAGAACCACTGACATAGAAACATGATTTAGAAGACATTTGTAGAATCTGGTCTCAGGTCTAAATGAGTTAAGCGCTGGGTCTGGCCGATATAAATGGATAGCCTAGTTTTTACAAATGTGTTCACACAAATGTAACGAAAAAATTTAAAAGGGATTCAAAGAGATGACTAAGACTTACATGTTAATTGCAAACTAAAAATAGAGTTTGCACTCATTGTACTCATTTCACACAGACTGCAATTAACAATAGACGAATATGGAACCGTTAAGGAAGAAGTCGATTTGTTTTTCTTCTGGAAAACAAATGTTAATGAAAGCTTTGTAGAATTATTTCATTAGGATGCGTTTTCAATTCCAAAGCACCTTTTCATAAAGACAATACTTTTTAAATATGAATTCACCAAATACAAAATAATTGAAAGCAGACCCTTTCAAGTTTCAAGAGTTCAATTAACACAGATTTGTAATGGTAATAATAATGCTGTCAAATGCCATCAAATCAAACATTAAAGTGGCAAACTCTCCTTTCCAACTTGTTTAACAACATTATAATGGCCCTGAAGTTTAGATACCTGTTAATATACTTCTAATATTTTCAAATGTTTTTAAAATAAATGTTTTAATTACTACTCTTTACATTTTATTACAAAAATGTATATTAACATGGCATTGGCCTGTACTGTAATGCAGGACTGCCATTTGAGAAGAGTCACAAATTCATAATAAACTAATCAAAGCTTATAGTTAACTTTAAAGCCTCTTCTTCATTCACTATAATTTAATATACTAACATGTTGTGACAATATAGTCTGAGGCATAAACCACACTGGACAAAAACAAAAACATATGCATCAAAAGCAATACCTTCCTGTGACTTTTAGGCATGAAACAATTGACAGAATAAGCAAATATATTATATTGCATCTATTAATATCAGTTACAAGGGCATGTGGTCGCAACGGGTTCCTACTGTATATATACACACACACACACACACACACACACACACACACACACACACACACACACACACACACACACACACACACACACACACACACACACACACACACACACACACAGGCCTACATAATACATACATACATATGCGCACACACATACACTTAAAGTTCACATACACACACTTCACACTATTCAATTCAATGACAGATTTATATGCTGAGACACGTCAGATCCATCTGAAGACTATGGTACAAAGTACAAATAATGTTGGAGCCTGTGTTGTATGAATGTCTCTGTATTTCCTCATTTCGACATTGAGTGTTTCACTTTAAATGTCGAAACCAACATTCCAAGTTAGGGAGTTCACAGCTCAGGTACAAACAGTAAACTGCTTCACATGACTGAAATTAGTTTAATAAAATTCAATAAAAACGTAAAACATAAATAGGTGTATTAAACTTCTAAATAGAGCAAGAGTGCCATATGCTGATGAAAGCACAAACACCATCTCTGGAATTACTGAGATTTGCCACAATGCTGCTTTTTTCAAACCCTATGTATCCGTACAGAGGCAGACTATTAACTTAAACATATTTCACATGATCCATTACACGTGAATTCATCTGGACATGCACTGGTTGGCTGCCTTTCTCCAGTGAGTAGGTGACAGTCCTGGCCAGCTTGCAGCTACTTACTGTAACCAAAGCCTAATAGAGCGTCACAGTTCCGCCCCCTTTCATGACGACGACAGGCCCGGAAAAGCATTTCCCATGCATTTTCCCATAGGGTTTCAGAAATAATTTATTAGACCTTTTAAGCCTCGAACAAAGCCAACTCGTGACAACAAACAAATTTTTTGGGGGCTAACAAATAATTGGAAAGAAGAAAAAAGGGCAGGGTACAACACCTTTTTTGTTGTTTTTCTATTTTCTAATTATTTGTTTGGCACAAAAATTGTGTTTGTTGTCATGAGTTGTCACAATCCGAGTTGGCTTTGTCCGAGGCTTTAAAGGTCTTTAAATAAATACTATGTCGTCGTCATGATATATATATATGTCGCGAGACCGTATCGTACGACGAACATAGCCCGACCTACAAGCTCACACGGCGTCGCGTGAGCTTGTAGATCGACTATTTTCGAGTATGATTCGGGCTTGATGTAGAAGCCATCTCATTTTGAGTTGGCTCTGAGGGGGAAAAAGACGAGGATCAGGGAGAGAGAATGAGGAAAATGTTAAAGGATTCTAAACTACAGCTCAGAGGAAGGACAATGATTATGATTGTAATCTAATATGATTGAAATATATTTCCAATGCCTGTGGAAAAAAAAATATATTTATTTATTTGCCACAGCAGCCTAAAGACAACACCAGGATGAGACATATACTGTATGTCATGCAAAAACTCACGCCGAACCCCCCTTTCCTCTGAAAAGAACAAGAAAGCACATATTCTAAGTCTAACTTAACCACATAAACCCTAGGGGTGGTGGTAAATATTCGCAGAAATAGCAGATGCACAAGCTCATGGTATTATAGATGGACTATTTGTGGTGGAGAGATTTGGTGTAGAGGGGGGGACCAGGTATAGAGCCCTGGGGTACTCCAGGCAGCTAAGTACATCGCGTTTAAGTGGTTAACCTTTAGCCATTCTGGCTTGACCAATCCTTAGCAAGGAACCACCAGCGAATTGAACCGGTCACGTACTAATTAATACGCCAATTGATTTTATGTTTACGTAATCACTGGACCATTTGAAACGACTCAAGGGCATTTCCCGGAGCAAAAAATGAATAGGTAGATCGACATCACTCGTCTGATTTCAAAATGGCAATGCAGTGCACATAATGATAAGTAGTCATTGATTGCTTTCTGCTGTGTGGTTGAATCAGTATTTCCTCTTCCTGTTCCTTTCAGCCTAACAGGCGGCTTCTCTCTCCAGGTCAAAGTTGAAACCCCCCAAAAATCCCCCACAATGCAAGAGTGAGGAAATCACACAACTCCTTTTGTTCTACCAAAAGAAAAAAGAAGAAACGTGTGATGAAGCACACAAAGTCTCCAACAAAACTAGGAGTTTTAGCTCTTCAACATTTCGTTGCTCCCTCTCAATTTTTCGTATTTCGTATTTTTTTTGTATACATTACTTGAATTTAATCCATTGACTTTTCTGATGATACCACTCTCATGCACTGGTTCTCTCGAATCCGCCCTGACACAGCACCCGATAACCGCATGTATGGCTGGAACTTGTACCAATCCATTCGTCGCAATAGATGTTGGATATTCAAAATGACACTATTCATTCAACAAATAGCTACAGCGACACACAAAAAGATAAGTCAATCTGGCTTTAGAAATATTGTACCAATGAAAAACACTAACAACAGCTTGTGGCTGAATAATAATAACTACATTCCATTCTTGCTTCCATTTTTGGACATACAAGGTTTCCATCCGACAGTTACAATTTACACCTCCTGGTGTCTTCCTGAGTGAATAGCCTACTACTGCTCCCATTGACGTCCATTCACTGTTGCTGAAACATGGACGTACAGCAACACGGCCTCTCTGCAATTACATAATAAATTGTAGCATGTGGATTTACGTGAGTGTGCGCGCGCGTGTGTGTGTGTGTGTGTGTGTGTGTGTGTGTGTGTGTGTGTGTGTGTGTGTGTGTGTGTGTGCTCGCGTGCGTGCGTGCGTGTGTCTGAAAACCTTGCCGAATCAGACCCCGTAACATGAGTCATGTCCTCTCAAGTAACCTGGCGGGTGTCCTGACCGGTTTCACTTTACACACAGAGGTCAGAAAAGGGCATGGCCAGAGAGAGAGAGAGAGAGAGAGAGAGAGGGGGGGGGAGGGGGGGGGACACAAAATGGAGGAGTGGTCTTCAGCAGGGGTGGATGATGGTGGGCGGGGTAAAAAGGGGAAGGCGAGGGGAGGAGGAGGGGCGGGCGTAAACTGTGGCGGGGGGGAACTGGGAGCCCATGGAAATGCCTCCAGCGCATTCTGTTCAGCTCCAATGGAGGAGCAACTCCTGATCAGCGGCTGGACGGGTGAGGAGGAGGGGGGGCGGGGGGGGGGGGGGTTCCAGGAACAAAACCCCCATTTGATCAGGAGCCCCACAGGTCAGCGGCAGAAATCCGGGGGTCAGCGGTATGACCACCCCCTCGCTACCCCCCCCCCCCCCCCCCTTCCCCTTCTGAAGGACCACACCAACCTCCATGGGGGCACCGGCAAACTGGCAGCAGCCCCCGTCCCGTCCCGTCCCCCCCCCCCGCGTCCAAATTAAAATGTATTTAGCAGTGGATCCCCCACACAACAACACAAGATTTGTGGTGTTACTGTACAACCTTTTCAAACATACATTTTCCTTTCATCGCAGAGCATGTAGATCAGCAAGTTTAAAATAGCCTATACGCATATAGGCTTAAAAAAAACCCTGTGCTACTTTTGTGTGACTCCGTAGTGTGATCAAGTAGGACATCATTAGATGACGGAAAAATACGGAGATAAGAGGTTTCTGGCCCGACGGCAACCATATGATATCAACTCATCTTGCCAGGGGGGGGCCTTCTGGAACCTTCAGGGGACCTTCTGGAACCTTCAGGGGACCTTCTGGAACCTTCAGGGGACCTTCTGGAACCCCCCCTCAAGGACGCCTGACCATCAGAGAGCCAGTGCCCCCCCCCCCCCCCCCCCCCCCCCCCCACGTCAAAGATCAGGAGGAGATCCGTTAGAAATGGAAGTAAAGCATCCTGCCGAACTGGAGACGCACGGCTTCTCAAATGGCTCATGCGCCGCATGTATGAGCCCGGTGATATGTAATAAATATCCTTCTAGCGCTGCATGTGCACGTTCGTGTGTGTGTGTGTGGCTTTTTTGCATGCATGCATGCATGCATACATGCATGCATGCGCATATCGTTGCTGTTGGGCTAGAATCCCCTTATGTCCATATTCTAACTTTTGGTGCTTTTTTCTCGTAGATGAATGCCCCATTTGATCACACCATAGTTTCACAGAAAAGCATCAACGGTAGCAGATTCGCAAGCTTGAAACACCGCATTTTGAGCTTGTAGATCTGCTGCTTTTGCCATTTTTTTTTTGCCATTTAAAAAAAAAATTGAATCCTGAAAGGAAACAGTTTTGGACATATGCTGTTTCCACCCGACAGAGACGATATATGCATGTGTAGATTTGTGTGTGCGCACGGCAGTGTGTGTGCGCGCGTGCGTGCGTGTGTGTGTGTAGGAAGCCGGCAGTAGCGATCAATAAAGAGCAACATCCTGGATAGAAATATCCCTCCTTTTCATCAGACAATGTAGTTATTTAGTCACAAGCTCTTGTTAAATGGTGAATTTATATAGCGCCTTTATCCAAGGCGCTTTACAGAGATTGTGCATTACATTCAGCCATTCACACACCGATGCTGGGGGAAACCATGCAAGGCACCAACCTGCACATCAGGAGCAATCAGGGGTTCAGAGTCTTGCTCAAGGACACTTCGACACTAACTCTGGGGGAGCCCGGGTTTGAACTGGGAACCTTGTGTCTGTTCAAAACCCACAGACACACTTCACACCCTTCACTGTGACTTTCACAAATTCTCAAAAATAGCTTAAACAGTCAATCTACAAGTCGGCGGGTACAGGCTTTAGTTTTGACATACTATTGGTCCAACAACGACAACCTACCTCAAACCCTAACCTCACAATAACCGCAAGCACGGAGCAGCGCATGTTCGCCAACCTTAATCCGGTCGCCAACCTTAACGCATGTTCGCCAACCTTAATCCAATCGTTTTCCGCATGTCGGTCCTATGGTATGTCGGATAAGTGTGCGCACCCCAAGTCGGCAACACGTCGCGTCAGATTGGCTATTTTCGTTCATTTTGTGTGACACTTTTGTAGGACGGAAGTATAGGGCATTCATTTCAGAAACAAAATGTAGAAACAAGGTTTCTGCCCGAAAGCAACGATATACGTACATACAGTACATGCGTACGTACGTGTGTGCGCGTGCGTGTGTTTGTCCTTAATACGCATAATATCATAGCAGTCAGGTAGAAACGTCACATGTCCACAACTTTTCAGGATTCAAAAAAAAAAAATAGCACATTCACAAGCTTAAAACGCATTTTGAATTCGTAGACCTGCTATTTTTGTTAGTTTGTGAGACACTGACTGTAGTGTGACAAAGTAGGCCCGGGGCATTCATTTATGAAAATAACATCACCCGACAGCAACGATATGCATGTGGACATGTGTGTGCACGCGCGAGTGTGTGTGCGCACGTGCGTGCATGCGTGCGTGTGTGTGTGTGTGTAGGAAGCCTGGCCAGCAGGAGATCAATAAGGAGTAACATCCTGGATAGAAATAGCCCTCCTTTTCATCAGGCCAGGCCCTGTTCGTCACCAGCGATCAATACAGGAAGCTGTAACGTGAGGGGATGGGAAAGCAGAGGATACCCAGCGCCCTGCAGCCTCGCGCACTGTGGCGACCACCGGCTGAGGAGCTCTGCTCATTATGGGATGCTTTCAATCAGAGGCGGGCCGCAAGGAGCCGCACGCTCGAGTCTGTGGGTCTGTGTAAGTGTGTGTGTGTGTGTGTGTGTGTGTGTGTGAGCGTGCGTGCATGCATACATGCGTGCGTGCGTGCATTAAGCACACACGCGTGCTTAATGCTTATATTACTATACTTGTAAGGACCAGATGCCCCCATGAGTGAAGTAGAATTTGAGAAATAGAGAATTGGTTGTTTCAATTGTTTTAGTGGAGTTATGCTTACAATTAGGAAGAGAGGTTGGTTGGGATTAAGACGAGGGGTTGGGGTTACATTTTGGCAGGATTTATGAATGTGGCTTAGTTGTGCACGGGCGTCGTCTGTCGCGCACTGAAAACCCTTACAACTCGCTGTTGTGAGCTTGTAGATTGGTTATTTTCGGCTTTAGGTTTAAGGTTAAATATGGCCATTAAAGAAAATTGCCATTCATAAAAGCAGCGTCTCAAAATGTTAGTAGTAACACCAATGCACGCGCATTGTGTGTGCGTGCGTGCGTGCGTGCGTAGGGAGGGGTATATAGGGGTGAGAAGGAGATGGCGTTCACCATGTGGCGTGGTGCCATTAAGTAGCTTTTTACACACAGGAAATGCTAAGTGGACAAAGCTGGGCCAGATCAGCCCAGATGGACGTAACCCTACAGGATGCATATAAACCCAACAAGAAGACGAAGGGGAGAGAGAGAGAGAGAGAGAGAGAGAGATAGAGAGAGGTAGAGATAGAGATAGAGAGAGGGTCTAGGCAGAGAGATAGAGAGGGAGAGGCACAGATATATATATATATATATATATATATATATATATATATATAGTGATTTAATAGCTGGCGAGGTACAGAGCACAGCTTGTGAGCTTGTTAGATCGGCTATTTTCACTAGGGCATTATTATGGAAAAAAGATAACCCGTCCTATATAGATATGGAGAGAGACAGCAACGATACAAACTGTACAATAAATGCACCACACACACATAGGTACCAACCATTAACCTATTTCATCTTCCGGCTATTCAAGAAATAGCCGATCTGCACGATGCCAATGCATCGCACTATAGGTACTTCTTCCATCACATGCGCACGCACGCACACACACAGACACACACACAGACACACACACACACACACACACACACACACACACACAGACACACACACACACACACACACACACTCAGGTTAATGAGAAAGAGTAAAGGAAGAATGTCAAAAATGGTAGACGATAACTATGTGCGTGCATTAGCACGTTGTTGCGAGCTTATGGATCGGCCGGTTTCAAAAAGCCACCAACAAAGACGGTCTCATGGCGCTGACACCCCCAGCACTCCTCGACACGTTGTCATTAGTGGCCCCGACCTCTAACCCCTGCCCAACCCCCATCACACACTTAAAGAGCCTCTGCGTGTCCCCCCCCCCCCCACCCCCCACCCCCCTGCCTCAAATTAACAACACATCCAACTCTCCTGATTATGACTGGGGCAAATATTTGATCTGGGAGGCGGAAGCACTACATCATTCTGCAACATTTATCAGCATCAAGGAGGAAATGAACCCTCGCTGAGGTGACCGGTGATAAAAAGCACATCCTGGCTAATAACTGAACCAATTCAGAACAGGGCTACTATTGTTAGAAAGAGAAAGGACAGGGAAAAAAGGAACTGTCTAAGACAGTGGTTCTCAACGTCAACCGTTAATTTCAAGGACCTCCAGTTTGATAGAATTTCTGTCAGATGGAAACCCTATAAGAAGTTCAGACCAAAACCTTTCCCTATTTTATTATTTTAAAAACATAAAAAATAGCCCCCACACAACGCTAGATACGTTGTGTGAGCTCGACCCCCCAATCTACACTATGAAATCCTCAGTGTTATTTTAACTCTCGGTTCCATTTGGGCCTAACCCTATCCCTGGTGGGCCCCATGTTGAGAACCAGTGATTTAAAGGTATATTCAGTGATTTCACTCAAAAAACCTTAGGTTTCGTTTTTGGCTGGGACCTAAGCCTTTCATCCAATCAGGATAGAGAGCCAAAAACGAAACCTACGTTTTTTTGACCCCCAGGGGTTAACTGGGGACAGGGAGGAACTCCTTATATGGCCAGCACACTCTATAGTAGGGAGGATTATCACAACAAAACAAAAAAATAAGTGATATTTGAATTAAGTGAAATCACTGAATATACCTTTAAAGGAAACTTCAAATAAATGGAATGGGGCAACAAGATGAGCTATCCACCATGCTTTACAAAAAAAAGTGTAATTAATAATAAACTAGAACAGTGCCCATAGGGGGGGTGTTCTTTGTCAGGCATTTGTGAACTTTGTTATTTTGTGCTGGTTCTGGACAACAGGAAATGCAGAGAACCCGTTCCACCCATCTGTCTGTGTCACTTTTATGCCCATATGGAGATTTCTGTGTGTGTCTCTCGGTGTTCCTTCATTACTATAAATGGAGTTCTGTGTCGGTGAGCGTTGTGATATCAGAACAGGCCAGATTATGGAGTTCTGTGTCAGGGCATGCCCAATTATGGAGTGTTGTGATGTCAGAACTGGCCAGCTCCATATATGGACTGCACTCCCTGTGGGTGTATGGAACACGTGTGTCGATTTAAAGTCGGCGGTGGCGAACGGTTCTCGAGTTACGTGCATTACAGCCGTACACACGCACAGACAGACGTAACAGACAGAGACGTGGTGCATTTATAGATGGATACATCTTTACCAATCATTTCCCAATTCTTTCTATACCAGGGCTGAGGATAGAGTTATAAAGGACAGAGTGTGGACCGGGAGCGACAGCCCCACCCCCCGCTATTCATTTCAATGGAAGTTGCTCAGTGGCGTTTTGAAGCACCCGGAAGAACGCTCTACTTCCGCATTTGCCAACCAAAATATTGGTTAAATGTGTTGGCCAGCCTTTCCGGGGGCTTGTTGGGGCTGACAGAACCTCCTGGATCACGCAGGAGCCTCCTGGATTTGGTATCAAACTACCACAATTCACCAGAACACAGGAAATTACTTCTACTACCCTCAGACCCCCCCGCTTGGGGGGGTGTGTGGGCATTGCATGCAATCGTACAGAGATGTACGATTCTCAAAGAGCACTTACAGGCGGCTGCAATTCAAAACTGCCCCCACCTCCCCCCGCCTCTATTTTTCTATACTGTTACATACATATACATATTCCCTTTTTTTTCCTAACTGTGTATTTGATGATTTATTTTTATTTTGCATAGATGTATATATTTGCATGTCTTTTTTAACACTTTATTTTGATTTTTATTGATGAATAAATTAAAAAACATATGTGTACATTTTGTTGTATCCGACATGTAAATATCCCCCCTCCCCCCCCAATCAAGGTCAGAACAAGACAAATAAAACAAAGACAGACAGTAAAAGTAATTAGTAAACTAGTTTTGAAAGTACTAATGAACATAGTAAGAAGAAAAAAATAATAATAATAAAATAAAATAAACAGCATTTTCCATCAGGGTATGGTATCTAGGTTACATACATTGTATCCATCTTTCAGTTTAGATAGTAAATTGCTCTATATCCATGTCTTTTAATTTTGATGAATTGAAAGCGGAGGACCCTGAATCCCTGATGTAAACAAGTCTAAAGGTGGTTGCACACTGGACGTGTTTTTCGGAAAACCCGACGGAGATACGCTGCTAAAAATCCGAAAAACGCGCTCTGTGTGCACAGGGACCTTTAGTGCCTTTTCTGGTTTCATCTTAGCAGTTTTTGCATCGACCTTGGACTGTACCCATTGTACCAAAGCATGTATACCAAAGCATCATAGACAGCACAACCATGCAGGCTCAAGAGCAGTTTTCTTCCCCAGGCTGTAAGACTGCTAAACAAAATGAACAATGCACTCTTCCACGGTGTCATGGCCTTTTGTGTGCCGTTTGAGTTCTTTTAAACCTTTTTACATGGGTTTTGTATTGTTATTTATTTGCTGTGTTTTTATTTGTGTATTGTGAAGCACCCAGCAGTTTTTCACAATGCACGTACTTGTGCATCTGTGTTGATAATTAACCTGATAATAAATCCTGAATCTTGAATAACAAAGTTGTCAATCAATCAATCAACATTGATGTTCATTTAAGTGATAATGAATGGTTAAAGATGGGTCTTACATTGCTTCAGTGACTAAATACATTTCCGTGTGGGTTTCGGTGGGTTTTCAGACTCCGGCGGAAAGTATGAAACCTCTACAATTCCCCTGGACTACCACTGGAGTAGTGTGGTGGAGTTTACAGTATGAAACCTCTACAATTCCCCTGGAGTACCACTGGAGTAGTGTGGTGGCGTTTACAGTATGAAACCTCTACAATTCCCCTGGAGTACCACTGGAGTAGTGTGGTGGTGTTTACCTGCAGAAGCACACTGACCTGTCACTGTATTTTGGCGTTTCTGTTGGTAGGCAGGGAGGTGAATAGACCAAAACACAGCAAGACGGAATTAAGTGTGTTTCTGGAGGTAAACAAAACAACACTATATGCCAGTGGCTTATAACTGCTGTAATAGAGGGAAATGATCTGAAAATAAATTATTTTGCAAAGTTACATACTATGTCTTTAAAGATGGAGTGCCCTGATCATTTTTTTACTTTTTCTGTTTTGTATGTGTCTATGGAGTGGTTATATAATATTAAAATATCCATGTCTTCCCTCTGTATTTTTGGTTTCTTCAAGCTGAAAGCCGTTGAGTCAAAAGGCTACCCTAACCCCTCCCCCATTATGATACAACATCATCTGTGGGCGAGGCTTAAGTTCAGGTGGGTGGTGCTACGGCGAAAACCAGATATACTCAAGTGGCAATTGTGTCCATCATGCAGACAATATTTTCAAATGCATGGTTTGAGAAAATTATAATTTTAAAATTATGATTTTTATTAATATGCAATAAATCTTAGTGTATTATGTACATGAATGACACATTGTGATAGAATATACTGTATATATACTCTATCTATATATCACACAACAGTATATTATATATATCCATCAATCTATTTATTTATTAATGTAGGTGCTTTATTTAGATGTAGAACAGGAAACTCAACAAAGAGGGAGGGGGAAGGACACAGGGCTCCAGACGGAATTGTGGTCAACGCACTATCCTGTCACATCCTGGCATGCCACATACATTATGCACTGTATGTATGTTTGATCATTTGTTTTGGAAGGACTGATCATTTGTTTTGGAAGGACTGTCAAGAATGACTTCATCTTGTCTGTACAGATAGATGCTTTACGGTTAAAAAAAATAATTTTGCGGTTAAATGGAGGATTTTAATTAAACAGGTATTTGTTCCATTTTCTTTCATTTTTCATTTAGAATTGTGTCAGCGTCGATCACACTGCTAAAGAATGTTAAAGTAATGTCAAACACCCTTAAGAGCCTTTGCTTCAATAAAAACCCTTGTGAATAAATGTTGTTTACATGAATATAAATGCTAAATATCGATTACATTATTGACACAAACTTAATTCACCTTCACATATTTTACAGTTAAGAGCATGTTACCTGATCAAATCTGATAATACTTTTCATACAAAAACAAGTCTGAAAGAATGAATTTGTTCACAACTGCATTAGATCATTTAATAAATCTCTGTACTGCAGCTCAGAATTCTTTACTAACCAAGACGCTGTATTGTCTCTGAAAACTGTCTCTTTCATAGAGATACGAGTACCGTTTATTTAAATTAATTATACTCAATTTGTTGTTTCCACTGACAGATCCGACTCAATTTGATCCAATAAGAACTACTAGTGCATTTTAACAAACAAAGCCAATAAATACAACTCTGTGAAATGTCATTTGAGTGACCAGACGTCCCGGTTTGGCCGTGATTGTCAAGTCTCTCTAAAACTATAAAATGTCCCGGTTTTCATCATTCATTACCAGATTTTCCTTTATTATGTCATTACCAAATAAAGACATAATAAACTCTAAAAAGTAGCATAAAGTAATTAGCCAATCTAGTCGCACAACACACTGTGAGGCGACTCAGGCGACCCATTGTGAACTTCTGATTTAAGGGTCAATGTTTGTGTTTTGGAAAGTATGGTCACTCGCCGCATGTTGCCTCTAGTCGTCCACCACCTTCTCATTTACATCTCTGCCTTATAAGCCCAGGCAGGGCTCCCCAAAAATAAGTCACATGACTACCCTTTCTGCTTCTTTGGTTGTTTTTGTTTGTTTGTTTAGTTTTTTTTGACGCGCTTAAGGTGAAACGGGCTGCTGCTGCTGCCACCGCTGGTTGGTGGGATACTGTGGCTACAGGAGAGACAAAGCCTGATACTGGCGATCTGGAGGCAGGGATGGGTGGGGCCTGCATGCCAAACGGTGACACGGACCAGAGGTTAATCTCACTAGGGGCCCACTTTAACCTCGCTACACAAAACACACACACTCATGCACAAAACCATATACATGCACGCATGCTCTCTCGCTCTCTCTCATACACACACACACACACACACACACGTAAAACTTTTTTTTCCTTTTCTTTTTACAAAGGGCTTGCAATGTAGACATCAACACCCACGCAGCAAAAGCAGAAAATGTTTAACTCCTTTTTACACACACACACACACACTCCATCCCATAAAGTGAACACTCAGTCTTGAGGCTTTGGGAGAACAGCAGCACACAGCAGCAAAGCTAGCTCACTGCTCAACATTTCAAACTGATTACCGACAAAGGGCAGCCCCCCCCCCCCCCCCCCATCACACACCCCCTACCTCACCCAACCCCACTATAACCCCCCACCACCACCACCCTCCCCTCCCCTTTTTGTCTTTAAAGAAATTCCTCTTTTTAAAGAATGCCTTTAGGAGAGAGCAACCCCCATGTCCCAGCAGAGCATACACACACACACACACACACACACACACACACACAGAGAGATAGCGACATTTCTAATTCTTGTACACAACGGTACATGACTGAGGATTGCTTGTACAGGCAGATGGACAGGTTTAAATACTCTGACACTCACGTGCACAAAAAATATGTATATATACCCCCCCCCACACACACACACACCCACAAACACACACACACACACACACACTACATCAGCTCAAATATACAACACACACACATAGCTTCCAACAGGAAGTGATCAGATAGAAGCTATGATGATGCGGCCTCCCAGGAAGAACTTATGGTCGGGAGCCTCTTGCACACGAGCGAGCCCGCCCGCGCGCACACACACACACACACACACACACACACACACACACACACCTCACCCTTCTTCCCTCTCAGCCCCTCGTACCTCTTGCTCTTCCACACTCACTCTCTCTCTCCTACACACACACACTCCCCCCCCCCCCCCTCTCTCTCTTATTTTCCCACATCGCTCCTCTTTCCCTCTCCTGAGCTAACTCCTCCTCTCTCCCTCTCCGGGTCTCTCCTGGCCTTACACTCCCTCTGTACTGTCCCTTCCCTTCATACTACGTCTTTTCCTACCCCAGCCCCTCCCTCTCTCTCCCTCCCTCTCTCTCTCTCTCCCTCTCACACACACACACACACACACACACACACACACACACACACACACACAATCTTTCTCCCTCACCCATGCATATTGACAGGGCTCTCTCACATACAAACAACATATTATCTTCAAATCTCCACCAAATTAATTGAGAACATTGAGATATTACTGCATGCCACACAAAGCCCCTCTCTCTCCCTCTGTCTTAATCTTGAGTCACGTTCCAAGTAGTATTACTATCAAAGCTCCACACATCTTAGCTATTCAAATTCAACAATATAAATAAATAAAAAACATAATTTTGTGATTTTGTTTGACAGACAACAAAACATGGTCTTTGTGTGCTATGTCTCTGGTACTGTCTAAAGTTATCTAAACCACTGTTTACCAAACTGCAGGTTGGGACACATTTGTGGGTCACAGACGAATTTTTATTGGTCACGACTTTAGCAAAAATCACGTTAACTTTTCCTACTTTTAAAGAATGAAAAGTATGTTTTTCATTCGTTTAGAGAATATCCGTGGTCATCATATGAGCATACCTAACAATATGCCAAAACAATGCGAAAATTTCCATATCAAAAATCCAATTTGAATTACTTCCTTTGTACGAAAACATGCTGCGTGATGACGTAACGTGGCCCGAAGAATCTCGATTAGCCTACAAAACCACTCTGTTTTTAATCTCATTCAAGATGACATCCAGACAGTGAATTACTCATTTTAAACGTAATCACCACGCTAAAATATGAATCTGAAAGCATTATAGGTTAGAAATAAGCCACGTAGTAGCAAACATGCTGATCTTGCCTCTTGTCTCTCACTTGTAAACAAAGAGACTCAACACGGATGTAGCGTAGGATACCAACGTCCCATAGCCTGAAGGGATGAGACACTCTGATTGGTTCCAAAACACACAGGCTTCCGTTTCAGACTAAAACTTCAAAATAAAATGCCCAAAAAAAGCCATTGCACCGACTTATATATTTCAAAAGTTTTCTTATTTTCTTTACATTTTAAAATAAACAAACAAATCTAAGAAATGACATGAATAAAAATATATAAAAATTGAGAAGTAGTGAAAATAGCAGATTCAAATCTCAACCTGAAAAGGAACCACTGGTCTAACTACTTGAGACTGGCAATAGAAGTAATAAAATAGCAATATCCAGAATGACATTGAGTGTGTGGTATTCTTCTCTATTTGAATCTAGCTGCCAGTACCAGCACCTCATAAAAACGAAACTAGTGTTGTCAACTTGTCATTTATGACAGTATAAATTATTTTGTGACTTATGACGACGATAAATGTGTATCAGAACAGATTTAGCCAAATTCTCCTAAATTACCGCTCTGACTGGTCAAGATAAATTCATAGTACCTTTTTATTTAGACTCTGCTTTGCGCAAATTGAGGACAATTCTGATTTAAATAAGAAACCCTCAACCCAGCTCTTCATGCATGAATATTGTCATCAACATTGCTGGTAACTTCTATAGACATACCAAGTCTAATCGTCTCAAATCACATTATGGATTTGAAAAATGTTTCTAGTGAAACCTGTATCACACCAAGGGTCTCTGGCCCCAAGTTACAAATAGCTGAGACAGTTTATTTGAGTTGTGCTAGGTCTCTGTAGGTTCTTTCCCATGTCTCAACATTCATTCATTCTGGCCTGATTTATTTAACTATACTGTATATCAGTGCATGAATGGACCATTGAGCCATTAAACTACATCGGTATGTAATCGATTATGCAGCCAATGTGTCCCAATTTTAAACACTTTAATGACATACGTATTGACAAAATGGCATACCCAAAATAGCTACACCTGGTATCCCCATTTTGGGTATGTCATCATGGGCCAACATTTTCAAACAAGTTTCAAACATGATAGGGCATAAGAGGTTAATTCAATAAAGTTCAGTTTGTGTTTCAAGCTGTTATTTGAGGCTATTTTTATATATCTTTTGCCGATAAATTAAAGTTTCTCAAATAGTAACCTTAATTACATTTAAAAATGTTAATGCATTACAAAATGTACTTAAAATACAGTATCTGTCAAAACATCAGTAGCCGTACCAGAACCAAAGTTCTTCCTGCTCGGTCTATACCCAGAGGGACAGAAGATAAAGCATAATGAACAAATATTTATAGATATATGTCTTTTACAAGCTAAGAGAATGATAGCATTGACCTGGAAGAGACCAGACAAACCAAGTATTACACAGTGGTTCAGGGAATTGTCTATATGTTTACCTTTGGAAAAGATTGCATATATTCTGGAGGACAAACAAGAAGTGTTTCAGGAGGTGTGGGGCCGTTTTATTAGATACATAAAGAACAATAATTTGTCACATTTAATGGATGGAGCTGAAGAGGAGTAGTGCTGTTTTTTTGTTTTGTTTTTTGGTTATTGTTGTTTTGCTTTCTTTATATTAGTAATTGTATTGTCTTGTAATGTTCATTGTTGTTTTCTGTATGTTTGTATTGTCATTTGTGTGTAAAAAAGGAAAATAAATACATTGTTAATTTAAAAAAAAAAACATCAGTAGCCTATATGCAAACTTTTCAGTTTTGCCATCAGACCCAGATATTTGGCGGACATCTTTGGCCAGTCTGATGCGTTCACATGGTATAATGCCAGTATAAAAGGGCTTCATCTCACTGCTAAACACCCCATGGCAATGGGTTGCATTACCCACACAATACATACTTTGCAGAGCCTTTGTTCATTCACTAAACATTCATTATTAACCAGCACTATGCAGAGCACAAATAATATGCATCAGATAAATTAAGATAGATTGAATTAAGAGTGTGACTAGGACACCACCACACTGGTTACCCAAGTTGTCATTTTTCATAGGAAAGCTTTAAAAAGAAATAGAAAGAATAGGCATTTTAAAGATAAATGGTACATATGTCCAAAAGTGCAATTTACATCATAACTAGACAGGATGTTTGGAATGTAAACAAAACAGCATGTGGTGTTGTGCACCTCGGTTCATCACTGCAAACAGTTTCACTGGCATGTGACATATATTTTGAGAAAGATAGCCGTGCTCTGTGTCACATCTGAGCCACAATATTCCCCCAGTTTGATATACTATATCCTGCAAGACCACAATAAAAGCACCTCTCAGAGCGGGTGCGAAAATGAAATGGTGAAAATGACTCTCCTCATCCCCTCTCATTCCTTCTCAAGTCTTTAAAGGCACTTTATAGGACCGTAAAAAAGGCGATTTAACGGCAGCAAGAGGAGTTCAAAGGAGGAATCAAATGCTCTTTGTTTGTAGCGGAATAAGACGAAAATAAGGCCACTGTGACAAGCGACAAGCATCCGATGCACAATAAATCAAACATCTGCCACGCTAAACAGGCTATGGCTTCTGCCTTAGATTGATCACAAGACAGCACGGGGGTCAATACGGTATAGGACACATGGCTCGTAATGCAAGCAGCCATTGTTACCTTCAAGTCAGTGAACATGACCACAAAGTGCTATGCATGCAATTACATCAACAAGTGACAGAAAAACAACAGCAGGCCCTCCCTCTGCTTGTACTGTGTGGTCATCTGTGATCACATGTCACATGCTACCGAGAGTGTGCAATGGTTTTCTAGTTTGTAATGTGTTTCTTCTCCTTTTTTTTGTACATTCACAGACAGTGAAATCCTCAGTGTTCATCCATCCATTTGTATACGCTGACTTAAATCTGCAATCTGGAACTTATTTGAGTGAATAAAATGTCATACCAATCGGTATACCTATGGTAGTGTGTTAATGCAATATAACTATATAGCACATCTTCAGTGGTTGGAGACATTTAGACACTGGTGTCCGGCAGCACACATACTAGTTGACAGGTACTGCCTGGAGCTCATAAGCTCATTGGAATGGGGGGGGGGGGGGGGGGGCTCTAGGGAAGAAATATGGTCATACTTGCGGGATGCCTGGGCAATAGTTTTTGAATGCAGCTTTAAATAAACACTCAGGATTTTACAGTGTATCAAGCAGGCTCTATGCTGTGTCCATGAGGCAAGTGAAAACGAGGCTATAAGTGTGTCATAGACCATGAATGTCTCTCCCTTCCCTCCACCGTCAAGAGGGAGGGAAAGGAATCATGTCGCTTTGAGGAAACTTCACATGTTTTTTTCCCGTCTACCCCTATTTGGAAAACGTTATACGGTTACAAAGTATCAACCTGAATCCCTTGTGAAATGAATCTGATGATACGTTATACAAATGTAACCGTTAATCAGACATTAGAGAAGAAGTGTGTCTCTCGTTCCCAGATAGTGACACCACCATGCACTATACACCGCCAGTCCATAACACTGTGTGTAGGCCCACGTTTCAGAACTGGGACTAGTCAACAACATGCATTTTGCTCGTCTATACACTTCCTAAACTCACACAAGACGACCGCTGGTCCAACCGTGGATTATTTTTCCACCTTCCCAGACGTAACGGTATAGCATATTATGTCCACAAACAACATGATTGCAAAAACGTTTCTTCTTCATTTTTCACCGTGAACTTACTTGGTGGACGAAAACATCCAGAGGGGGGTCGACGGGGCTCCCGTCGCTGCTGGTCATTGAGATAAATCCGAAGCCCATCCGTACATTGAACCATTTACAGAAGCCAGCTCCTGACAGGGTCTGGGTGCGGGTTCGGTCTTCATGTTCGTTGGACTTGGCGGGGTCCTCTCCGCCACCTTTACCCGCCCCTCCTAAAAGGCAAATAAGAGCACTTAGCCCACTGCATGTTAATGTACGTATACGTATATAGCCTACAATGCATTCAGTATTATGCTGCCCTGTGCGCGTCCCGTTTGTGGTTTATTTGTAGCTATTTTACATAACCCAGTTCAGTTGAGAATGCAGTCCTTTGGGGTGAGAGTCTCCAGTCCACGAGTCTCAACGGGGGGAATCCCCCGCCACTCGCAAAAAAAAAATACTGTGAAGTTCAAGACCAGTACAGTTTTTTAGCTGCACCATTTTAAAGATCGGTCACGCATGGAACAGTTAGTCGTTAGTGCATATCCAAGCGTGCATCAATGCCCCCCCCCCCCCCCCACCCACACACACAAAAAAGAAAGTTGTTTTGTAGGCTGTGCTGTGACATAATACAACGTTGTGTACCTCACTCATGCACACAGTAGGGGAATATACATCCTCGACCAAATGGACCCTTGCGGTTGCAATTGGTTCCATATTGGCACACTCTGGAGTTACAAAATGGATCAATGAACACTGAGGATTTTTACTTGTGCAAAGCGTGCTCGCTGCTCCTGCTGAAACTTGGGAAGGGGTTTGTCGGAGGTCTAAAACTGTAGGCCTACAGTTCATCTGAGTTGCAAGGCTAGCAGGACCCAGAAAGGCAGGTGTACACATGGTTCCTCGATAGCTTTACTGAGCAGAAGCCTCTAACAATGCACAATGCAAAACATTACATATATATCGGTGGTCATCTGGGGCGGTAGAAAGGTAGCCCTGTGGGTTGTTTTAAGGTTTTACAGCAATAAATCTCACGCGACCTCATTTTCTATGCAATGAGACGTTAAACTAAAACACCCACCCACCAAAAAAAACAAACATAAGAAATAATTGCAGAATAACCTTCGGCCATGTTTCCCCGCGGACCCTCTGTGCCCAAGTTCCAATAGAAAGGCTTCCTTCTCTGCGAAAACGGGCTGCGGTGTACACCATTAATCCGACATCCTCGATCACATCGCTGCCGAATTTAGCTCGCATGGTACGGCGTGCTTTCTGTCTTTTGATATTTGGTCATTTCTCTCTCTCTCGCTCTCTCTCTCCCTCTATTCCCTCTCTGTTCCTCACACACTCTTCTCTCTCTCACACACACACACACACACACTCACTCATACACACCACCTCTGTGGCTGCCTGGTTCTCTCTCGCCGCTCTCAATCCCTCGCTCTCCCTCTCTCTCTCTCTCTCTCTCTCTCTCCCTCTCCTGTTCTCTCATTCGCTCGCTCGCTGGCTGTGCCTGTTCCCGTACTGAACACGTGACTTTGTCAATTACATGCTTTCTTGCTACTAATTTCACTACGATTTCCGAGGGCGGGGAGCGGTGCGTGTGTGTGTAGGCCTACGCATAGAGCAGTGGTTTTTCTTCTCAACAACTTATCATTTCAGGGACCCCATAACTCTGCAAGTGTGTGCAAATGGGACCAAATGGACTGTGGACGGAATACGGGTCCAATAGGCTTACTCCAGTTGGATCCATTTTCACACCCGCAGAGTTACACATGTAAGGGTCCACTTGGAACCCCCCCCATATACCGCCTACAGGAACCCCGAAGGTCCCTGGGCCTCATACTTTGAGAACCACATGGTGTAGAGGGAAACGAACTCGGAACCGACGAGGAAGGACCCATATAGTCGGGCTATGTCCATACTGAACATATGTTATTGCAATAGCCTAGGCTAGACGAGAAGATAAGCTTTAGAATGAACGTACGTGCAAGGGAGCCGATGCTCCTGTAAGTTTCGCATTTCACCCTCACCACATGAACCCTAGCGTCCAGTCTCTTCTGTGGCGAACATTCGGCGAAAATAGCAGATCCACAAGCTCCTGTCATGATGCCTGCCATTGCCTGCATGGTGAACTATAGGCTATTTGTGGGACCCCCGTAACCCCGCAACCTCTGGCTCTATAGCACCATGATAGTCCTCAGAGATATCATGTTTTGGGCTTCGGCGTGGGTTAGTTGTTTACAGCTCCTGTTCTCATAACCATACAAAAGCTTCGCCACAATGTGGACACCAGGGGAGAGTTGAACTCAGAGCTTTGGAATGTGACTGGGAAAACTCTTGAAAACAAACGACATAACTGATGATCGAGGCTCATCGTCTACAGCAACTGTCAATATCAAATCTATTGACAGGCAAGTCCTATATGCTATAGCCTACTATATATATGGCGAAATGGCAACTTGGTCACTACGAATAGTCCACTTTTCGAGTCAGAAATACACATGGAAGAGGCACGCAAACTAATACTCAAGGACACTGGACAGATCGATAACAAGCCCGGGAGAAGAAGTAGTAGAATGGGGGGGGGGGGGGGACGTCACAATCTTATCTTTTGGGCATATCTACAACAGGGCGGTTCTCAAGGGTTACTCTCGGGTACAAGGAAAAGAGGGAAAACACGTTGGAAAGGAGAATGAATCAACAACAACCTCATCCCCACCCACCGACCAAAGAGCCCACCCTCCGGAATTCATGAGCTTACCCCTACCCCCAATCCATCCCACCCTGCCCCCGCGCAAATGCTGTTTTTGAAGATGCGTGTAGTAGAAGAGGCCTCCGGTCCACAGTGGCCATAGAATTACTGTTTGGGTCACAGGGTTGGATACCGGTGTCAGATGGGATCGACTCCCTCGTGTCCTCAGAGGACATTTCCGACCGAGACGACGCCAATGGGAGAGATTTTATATATATATATATATATATATATATATATATATATATATATATGTGTGTGTGTGTGTGTGTGTGTGTGTGTGTGTGTGTGTGCACGTGTGTGTGTGTGTGTGTAGTAAATGTGTATGTGTATATATGTGTGTTCGAGCTCATGTAAAAGTCACCCGCACCTAATTCGGTATGGTAGGCCATATCCCGTCTACTATTGAAAACAACTTGAACAATCAATGAAAATATACGGTAACTTAACAACTTAACTTAACTTTTTTTTTTTTTTTTTTCAAATTCCCGTGAAAATATTTCCCAACTTATTATTTTTTAAATACCCCTATAGTCCCTTAAAGTGGGATTTTTGAGAACTAAGTAATGTAAAAAATAACTTTGTTCAATTTGTATGGCACGATTATGGTAGCATATGGGTAATCACAGCATTAAGCTTTACAAAGAATACCCCGTGCCCTATAACCTTAATATATGCCTATAATGCCTATAACACTCGATGCACTCACGAGCATATGGAAAGATTCCCCGTGCTACTTGAATACCAACATTCTGAGTAGACATTGGACTCTCTCACCCTAGCTAACCCCACCCAACCCCCACTTCCAACCATAGGCTCCCAGAGGAAATTTGCCTTTACCCTGCATTGCTGTCAATGCAGTTCAAAGGGTTCATTGAGTTCGTCTATTCCTTTCTCCTCTCTTTTTTTGGGAAAGGGGGTTGTTTTTTGTAGTTTAGTGTATGCATTCCAGCCACCAATCCCTCACTTTTTATGTCCTCGACAAGGAAGTGTAAACAGTGCTAGCTGAGCAGCAGGTCATCCCATGTCAGAGCTGTTTTTGAAGAATTGGAATGTAATGGACATTTGAAACGTTTTGCATTCAAAGGGTGACTATTGTTTCTTCATTTATCCATTGTTTCGAAGTGAGAAATGCGAGTGACTGCTTCAATTTCCTCCAAATTGTTTTGGTGTCAAGACTAATTTAGAGGGTAAATAAATTAATCCTGTCTGTATTTATCTAAGTTTTCACCCATATATGGGACTTTAACTTCGTCTCATGTGGCATATTTCGTTCATAAACATTTATAACCAACGAAAAAAAATTACAACAATCTCCTAAAAGCTTATGTGTGCCATGTGGTATTAACTTGCACCGCATGACCAACAAAGGCTTTGAACAAAAGGTGATTATTTTTCATCTCAAATATATTCCAATGAACTGATTTATTTCTCTTTTATTTTATTGTAAATAAAACCAGAGCTTAACATTTGTGTTTGGATTCAGAAATTAATTTTATTTTGAGTCTTGCACCTTTTTAAGGCCATGAACCAAAAGCCACATTCCTGGAGAATCTTTCTGGGGGAGGTTTGAATACAGCGTGTGGAAACAACTTTTCCCTGAGAGCATAAATCTCGACCATTTTGTCCAAGGATCTAACTTTGCTCGGTAAAAAAAAAAGAAAACCCCCCAAAACATGGGTAAACATGGTCAAAATAACTGAATGAATGCCGGTGACGTCAGAGAGGGGCTGAGAAGCGCCTTTTATCGCTGCAAGACGCATGCAGTAAACCGCCAGTTGGTTCACGGGTTATCTTTTTTATTTTAATTTCTGTAAAACATGATAGCCTAGTTTGCTGGGACATGGCAGGTCAGTATACCTTCCGTCTCACATCTCTAACGTCAATCAATTCATGAATGGGTTTCTTTCTTATCTGATTAGCAAAAATCGATTCTTCAATAATGTTTCTACACCTAACCCACAATCGGATGCATTTACAATTGGGCGCACATGCACACATTGCGGGTTTATTAAACTTGTTATTTGATAATCAATACATATATAATGATTCGTGATTTAACCAAGTTGCATTCAGTCCGTTTAGTTATAGTTTAGTTATAAAGTAGCCCGGCCCCAGACAGTAATTAGCATTTCCCCAAAAACTCCCGTTCCGTCAAATGTCGTGGATTTGACCGTAATTTTGACGATTCACTTCACATATGGTTCTTCCTAATATTTACAGTCGGATTATTCACTCACCTGTGAGCGGAGGCAGGGTCAAGGACATGTTAACCCAACTTCCCTGTGTGAATGGAACAGATGATAGTATAGTAGGCTAGCCGAGTAGCCTACAGTACAAGACAGGTAAACCAAACCTTCCCCTCCGGACCGTGTCCCAAGTTGATGCTGCAAAAACCTAACAGAACAAGTGTCGGATGTTCACTCACAAAGTTTACCGACGCTCTGTTTTGAAATGCACATGAAGGGGTAGCCTTTATTGCTTCAGATTTTGGCTGCCGGGTATAAGCCCGGCACACGTGAAGCAACTGGCCGACTGAATTCAAGGCGATTTTCCACCTATGAATATTTTATAGTAACACGGTAACATAAGCGGATGAGTGTGCAAGGCAGGCAGATTTGTTGAAATTTTGCGACAGGGTCCGGCAGATTGCACAGTGTATAGCAGAGCAGAGATGAAGCAAAAATAACATGATTATGGCAAAATTGTGGGCGATATCTCAGTAAAAGTGGCCATGCGTGGTTGAGTATTTAAAATAAAATGTAAACATTTTTCATTGAGCACATGCGGACACAGTGATAGCATTATAATTATTCCAGAGATCACTGACACTGACCATGCATTTTTCATTGAGGACACATTTTCTTTTCCTCGTGCAGACCTTAAATTAAGTTGTCATTATGATAAGAATAAGTAGGTTAAAACCGTTAACACATAACAATAGGCCTGTACAAATGTTACCCATTGTTTAACTGACATCTTCTCCACCAGTGTTAAAATCAAATGTATGTCATTATAATTCGGCCATGCATAGATAGACAATGTGGCATCCTTTTTGGTGCATGTGCTTGCCTCCCCCACCTCTTCCTTTCTTACAAATACAAACCTCACCTCCCCCACTCATTTTGCGCAGAGAGTAGCCTAGACTAGAGAAGAGATCACTGTCAATGATAGCATATCATAAACAATAGCCTACTTTTGTTTACTTTAATGCCAATGCAGTTACTCATAAAATTGACAAAAGAACACCTGTGCACAAGTTAGTCTGTTGCCATAGCATGAAATGTTTTAAGGCTATTCTCTGAACCTAACCTAACCTGATCTGAGATCTACCATAGACACACATGCAGTATTATCTGCGTCAAGCGGCACAACTCAACTGACCCCAGACCAGCTTCTATTCTACAAGGTGTGAAGCGCACAGTCTTCACTCAGGACTGAAATAAACAGCGCCACTCACCGGCTCACTGGTGACATTCTGAACCAGTTCCAAGCACACTGCAAAACAAGGAAAAGTTATGTTCAGAACTTAACCTCATAGTCCAGGATTCCACTTAAGATGGCAATCAAAACCACCAGGTTTCACTAAAGACTGATTTCCATCAATAGCAGCAATAAAAATCACACCCGTATGAATTGAGGGGCGCTCTTATGTACATCATCTCATACTGGCCAATCAGAATGCCTGTTGCCTGTGATTGGTTAGCTGATTTGCTCGGTTACATATATGACATACATTTTCCCTTCAATTTCAATGGTGTTTAATGTTTTTATGTTTAATTTACATCATATTTAGCAGAATTCTGATATCATTTCTCCGTTCATCGTCTATATGGCAAAACTTGAGGTGGCTGGGGACAACATTTAGAGGACATTTGACCGGAATTCTCTTAAATCTTGAGACGTGTGGGGACAAAAGCTGTTTATAGAAGGGGCTAGCGCCCCTTAAAAATACGATATAATCATTTTTGATTTCCTATAAAACCCAAACCACATGCTGTCGGTCCAGATCAGTGTTGGAAAGTAACTAATTACATTTACTCAAGTAATTTTGAGTTACTTTTACTTTAGTTCAATATGTAAAATGTACAAGACTACTCTATTCTACCACACCCAGATGTGGTAGAATGTGTTGAAATGTGTTAAAAAGACCTTCTATAATAATTTATACTTGTTGATGCTAATACTTTCACATATATATATATTTGTGTCTATTACATGGTCCGACAATATATAGGCTACATCACGTGGTGTCATCCCTTTAAGTAGGCCTACTTATTATACCACTTTTACTAGTGGTATTGGTGCTTTGACTTCTGAGTACTTTTTCATCCACTGGATCAGATCTTTTATAACAATGTAGGATAGCGTTGCTATATCAAGCAGAAATCGCTTTAGCACCTCTTATATTCAGTGTAGATTTTCGTCTTACACAAACATTAAATTCCCATTGACAATTAATGGAGAATTTACGTCATATGTGTCTGAGCAAATGTTACGTCATGTATGATATAAGAGCACCCCTCACTTCACACAGGTGTGATCTTTCTGAAAAGTAACAGTTTTGACAGACGATCATGTGTAACACCATTGGTAACAGGTGCCTGTCCAGACAACAAATTACATTTGTAGAGAATTGTGTTGGCCTCTTTGTGCTTTTAATAAAGCCACAAAAAATGATTCCAAAATGCACATGCATGCGTTTCATTTTGTTTTGTTACTTTGGTTAAAGTGTTCTAAGAAATGTTAGAGGAAATTTTAGGCATTTAAACAGGGGGAAACATGCTTTTAATTCACCCCATAGTTCGTTTCGGTTAAATTAAGATAATTCAAAACCTTTCTTGTAGTCAGGGATTTTGAGCAAACTTTCTTCAAAAGGTGATTATGAAACATTTTAATGTCACTGTCCCATTGTCCCATATAGACATATGTCTACTGGATGCAATAACTCCCACATGTCACAGCTACATCATGTTTAACTATAACTAAAATACTTATTTGTGGCATGATTTCCCATATCACCCCCTTCCGGGCTTGTTATCAATGAATCAGCAGCAACAGAATGCTCAGATATGAAGTGATATAATTTATTTGGTGGAAGCCATTACATTTTCGTTTAGTTTCAAAGAAGAAAGCAAACAGCTGTTCACTAGAAGTGAAAATACTTTCAGTGAATCTTCTTAATAAAAAATAATCAATACAATTTTATATGTAAATGCTTTTGGAAACAATTCTGCACAAAGTATAGCAGCTGCATTTTGATAATGGTTAAAACCAACCAGTGCAGTTTCTATGGTCAATAATGCATGATAATGGTGTTTAGTTCTTCACAATAGGCTAAATATCTTGATTTTTGTGAATGAATGAATGAATATTTCAACTTAATAAAAAGTAGCATAAATATCACAAAGTGATATGTAAGTGAAAGTGGTTAAGTGTGCCTATAAGGGTTTTATAAACATTGAACCAATGAAAAGTATTAAGAGCCAAATATTGCCTTTGGAACACATTACACATGGTTCTTTTTACATTCCCTGAAAAGTACCGGTTTTGAATGGACATACAAGGTTTCAACTGGCTGACAGGGATGATATAGTTACGACACATTTCCTGAATGTTTGCCAATACTATATACAAAGCAGGGGTTTTTTCCTCTCCCTTGTCTAATTCCTGTATATATTATGGTCAAATCAAAGTTGCACATTTTGTAAATGATTCTCCAGAAATAACTTTTCCAAGATGGTGTCATATATACAGCCCAACCAATGAGATTCGGGAAACTGGTTGATTGGCTATACTTTAGTGGTGGAAAGTATATACTCAAGTACAATATTTACTTGATTCTTCTGGAGTTATTGCTTACTTAAAAGTTTGACTCTTTAAAAAAAAAACACTTTAGTATGCCGTAAGTATATTTAAATTTCAATGTTTGCACTTTTATTATATATATATATATATATATATATATATATATATATATATATATATATATATATATATAATTTGTTTTAAGACATTTTAACTCATAACCCTATAGGCAGTGGTATATAATACTAACTATATAACTCCATGTACATTTACTACAACAGTAGGCCTATAGTCTAATCCACTACAGATGTATAGCAAATGCTCCACCACATATATTTGACACATTGAGTTACTTTGCAATTTTAACAAAATATATAGAATAGGTTTGGCAATTATTATAGCCTAGATTATGTTAATTAAAAACTATGGATGGGTGATTATTTTAACTATAGGTTGTCTGTCGAAAAGTTATTTTAACTATAGGGCCTACTATATATTTAATTAAATAGCCTTGCAACATTAATTAGCCTACATGAATGCATCAATAGCACAAATTAAAGTAATAGTCTATTTATTATTCTGAAATCAGCCATTCTGCATTATGAATATATATATATTTTGATCCAATACTTCAGTACGTAGCCTACTTTAAGTCAACTACTTTTATTGTACTTATAGTATTTCTACACTGTTATATTTCTATTAGCTATATGATAGCCGCTGTGGACCATCTGACGTCATTATAAATCTCAGGTGTCATAGCCAATAGCGACCATTTCAGGGTGGCCGAACCTCTATATGGTGGCGTTAAAGACCCGCCTTTCTAATGGTGTATTGTGGTAGCGAGAGACCGCATGCCATTTTGTCTAGCCTGTCATGACATCCATCAAGTCTCAAACTACTGAGCGATTGCATTTTTTTTTTTACTTTGAGACTCTTTAATAGGCTAGTCTACTACCAAATACGATCTTTGTGCATACAAACTTCATTGTTGGTTACGTTACGCCCGCCTTATATGCCTCATCATGCACCCCAATCGATTTTGAGCATGGTCTGATCGGTAAATATTTCAACGCGCCTTTTTCCGGAGTAGCATATAGCATAATGGCTCATCTGTAGGCCGAAATGGCTATTTAATAGTTAGTCGGCTGTGTTATAAATTATAATAATTGGAATTGGAACCACTGCACCAGCTGTGTGAGCTGTTGATTTAGCTTAGGTTCAAAGAGACAGATAGCCTATGCATTTCCTTTGAATTATTTTAGGCCCAGAACTCATGGGCCTACATCGATAATTCTTCAGACATTACCGATCCATTCATCTTAAAACTGATTGCACAGTGAGTGACTACGGTCACTGCGTACTACACACACACACACACACACACACACACACACACACACACACACACACACACACACACACACACACACACACACACACACACACACACACACACACACACACACACACACACACACACACACACACACACACACACACACACAGCACGGCTACTCTGTTTGGCTCCAAAGCGCCATCTCGTGGTTGGACATGGGTATGCAGTCCACCACAGTCAGTTGTAAGCACACTCCAAAACAACTACTTTTTTTAAAATCCAAGACTGAAAACGAATCTGACTGTTTGACAGGCTAAAATAAATATGTTAATGGCCAGCGCTAAATAAATGCTTCGCGTAAATTCGTTTGAACCTCGAAACGTTTTTTAAATTGTGTTTGTTTGCGTATTTTATTCGTGGCGGCTGTTTTTTTCCCCCTTCCTTCCCCGCGGTTAATGACGTGATACAAACTTGTGCTGGGTAGACCAATTGAAAACAGCGACGTTTCCATGTAAAATGACATGTCTTTGTAATTAAATTCCGTTCATGAAAATCCCCTTCTGTTTGTTTGAGCTATATCGGCCAATCGGCAAGCCTGCATACGTTTGTCTGAATGTAATAGTTTAAAGTCCAGAGGTTTATATGGCATTAATAGAGCAAACCATGTCACTCATTTGCCAGGTCTATGGATTGTAAATGCAACTTACTTGAGTAGCCTAACATCGGCAATTGGCTGCATGGGAGTCGGGACTTCTGAAAACTAAAACGCCTACATTTTGCAGTAGAATTAGCCTATAGTCATCCCTGATATGTTTGATTATTATAGCATGTCCCACTTGAGAAGTTCACTGCACTTGTTCAACGAATAAATTGATGTTTTTATGATCAAAGTATATATTTAAAAAAAAGTTTCTAAACCATGTGATGCGTTTCCACTTGACAATGAACGGAGGGATTTCTTAATGGCACTGAAATAAGTTTTTTGATGTCTGTGGTATCATGTAATATATATCATATTGTTTAAGTAACACAAATGTAGGCTACTATATAGCCTAAATAATCTGAATTTGACTTCATTTTTGTTAAATTGAATGCAAAAGATGTGTTTATAAGAATTAATTAGGAAAGCTATTTTTTGTTAGAGATGTCATTTCTACAGTAAATAGTGGTAGTAAAACAATTATTTAAAGGATCTAGTAAGTCATTAATTTACAAGACAACTGTTTAATAATTAAATCGAATAGTATATGCTACCTTTATTGCAAAAAAACTGTCAAGTAACCTATATGTACATTAACATTGTAATGCTACTGTAACTTGTGATTTGTTTTTTTACAATGCCAACAAGAGAAAATGTTATATGCATTTATTTTGGTAAAAATATAGGCCTGTGTAGTGTACCCAACCCATAGTTAAAAAATAAGACTGTACTTTACCTCATTATCAGAAATATCTGGAATCATTAAAAACTATAGATAAGATTACATTTTGATCCACAAAAAGTTAGCCTATATGCATTGCCATAATTTTACTAATAGTTTCAGGTCATTAGTTTTTGCTTTATGTTAGCTTATTAGCAAAAGCTGA
Organism: Protomyctophum parallelum; assembly: GCF_964188405.1. NCBI lineage: Eukaryota > Metazoa > Chordata > Actinopteri > Myctophiformes > Myctophidae > Protomyctophum > Protomyctophum parallelum. Next base: position 37,594,495 of record NC_139717.1, on the reverse strand, counting down.
TTATAAATGTTCAGAACTGAAATAGTCATATATAGCTGTACAATGTTTTAATAATTCTATTTGCTGCCTCTTGTCCCTTTCAGCTGAACTAAAATGGAAAAAGATCTTTGTCAGGGTTTCTTCACTTTCCAAAATAACAGCTTAACCAAATTAAAGAAAGGAGTACATGGTCATTTCTTTGAGAATTTAGATGACAACTTAAACTTTAAAAGGTGCATGCAGTAAGTGACTTTCTTTTGTGAAAATAGCACAAAAAATATGTTAGTAATGATTGATACGTTGAGGGTGTTTGTTCAGTAACAGGGGTTCCCTGTCTCTCTGGCTCTTTAGTAAACACAAATTGCATTTTCAGGTCAGGATAACAATTTCATCCAATCAAGAGAGAGAACTCAAGACACACATATGATAAATAACAGGAATAGTAAATGATAACAATTAAATGAGCAGACAAAATCTACTGAATCTGGTACAGAGTACACTATATAACTGGTGGCTGATGTGATTTCTTGATTGGAGAACAAACACTGTAGCTATAAGAAAATATGGCTTTTAACATTTTCACACCAAAAAAAAGCTTTTAAACAAAGATATATCACTCTCACTATGCTACCTGAAAACGTTTCTTTTTCACCTAAACATCACCAAAAGAGTGAAACATGTATGAATGAAACCAGTGGTTTTAGTTGTCCTGCATACTTAATTCCAAAATGTTATGCCATAACAAATCTCTATTTTTAAAGAGGGGGGAGGGGATTTCTTTCTATGCACAGAATGACAGTTGCCGACCACAAAAACAATGCTGAAGATGGTCTAACACAGAATGTTCTGATGAATGAAATTCCCTCTTAAATGCTTTTAATAAAGTCAAAACTTTGTAATTGTTGGACGTCTTGTGGGAACTCTTAAAAAGGGTATTAGTAAGAAATCGTGGTCTAATTTGATTGAATATCTTACAATGGCGAACTGGAAGTCAACACAAAACGGTCAGTGAAAAGCCCACATGGAGCCCTCTGTCAGAACACACTAAACATGTCCTACTCTCAGCACGTGTTACCCATTTATTTTAACACACTGCCCCCTAACGACTGACTAGGAGTAGTTGTAGTTAAAGGACCACTTCACCACTATTCAACCCATCTTCATATAATAAAACTGTTGTGTCAACTGTTTTTAACTTGTTGTACGGCGACCTTGAGTGACCTGAAAGGCGGCTTATAAATAAAATGTATTATTAATTGGTCCCGAGTCCTCACTAATGTTTATGATAAAATACCACCACCACTTATTTCTACTCGGTGTGTGTGTGTGTCTCTCTCTCATAGGAAGGCTGTGGGCACTTCAGAAATCCATCCAGCAGTGACGTCAACGATGGGGAATCCAGAAAGTTGCAATGCGAAAATGGAAGCAATCGTTCTCACAATAAAAAACTGCCCACAGGCCTCCTGAGGCTATGAGACACAGAAAAAAATGTGCTCCCTTTAAGTAATGATAGTGATGTAAGATGCAATGCAAGTTAACTTACCCTTTCATTTGTTTTTATGGAGGAGACAGTGGCTCAGGAGGTAGAGCAGCCACTTGGGAATCGGAAGGTTCCTGGTTCAATTCCCGGCTCCCCCTGCGGAGTGTCCTTAAGTAAAGTAATTTAACCCACAACTGCTGCTGATGAGCAGGTTGGTGCCTTGCATAGGTCTCCTGTTAAATAATCTAATGTAATGCATAATGTATAAGGCCATTTGGATAAAAGTGCAATAGAAATGCACCATTTACGTTATCAATCATTTAATGAGCTACGCTGTTCAAATTGGTAGACATTCTCATTTGGGAACTTCATGTAAAAAAAGAAAAGAAAATCAGTCTTCCTGGAATAAATGGTTATGACAAGTTCACTGTTCCAAAAAAACAACAAATAAAAGTTTATTGAAGTTATAGCACTGTAGCCATTGTCATTGTGTTCCCTTTAAAGGTAGACAATCAGCACACATCAAGAGGTAGAAATCAACATCAGTCACTCGCACAGACACACACACGCGCGCGCTCGCGCATACGCATACAAACACACACACACACAAAGTAACCCCATGTCATTAACAACACTGCTGACTTGCAGAATTATTTGTACAATAGTGTTCAATTAAAAATTGACATGCTGAAATAATGCAAGCTGTGTGAGCCTCTATGATGTGCTCCAGTACTGATAGATAAATAAATAGTGTGGGTGGGGTCTGAGGGCACCAGAGGAGGTTTTAACACTCCCAATGTATCCCCTTATGATGACCTTCCACTTACCTTTGCCACTTGGACCTCATGACTCTAATGGCTGACTGGGTCATTTCAGTAACTGAAAGCCCCGACTATAGGAAGCAAAAAAACAAAACAACACCTCGCTGACAGTGTAGTTTTCATTGAACTATTTTAGAACTACAAACGTGGAGGTTGACGCGTAAACAAAAGTGAGTGGGTGTTTTTTAACTCCAAGTTGGCTTAGACTTCGATGCATGTGAAAAGTGCTGCAGAGGATATCCTGCAAACCTGATGGGATTACATGTCCATAACAGGCCCCAGAGGATTTATTTTGGGGAGAGAGAGGAACTGAAGTCAGAGGTGAAAGACCATCAGGAATGCCAAAAAGGTATGGGAAAAGAAAACAAAGATCTGGCCGAGGATGAGAGACAGAGGATATGAGCGTAAAAATAATGTGACCATGAAATAAAATAAATGAGGTGGGAGCGTGGCAGGGGGGCCTATCATCTCTGACGGGTGGAAACCTCACATGTCCAAAACACATTACTTTTCAGGGTTCAAATTCCAAAGTATTAAAATAAGCAGATCTACAAGTGCAAAGTGCACCACAAGCTTGTAGATGTGCAATTTAACCCATTTAGGACTGAGGCCGATTCTTTAAAAAAAAAGTCTTCTAAATCCTAAAAGTTTTCTGAAAAACCTGTTTCCGTCAGCTGTGCTCAACCTTTTTCATGTCAAATTTGGCCGCAGACCCAATCTGAAAATACGTTTTTCCAGGGACCTCCCAGAAGCAAAGATTTGAGTTAAAAATATATATTCAAAGATTTGCGCAACATTTTCACGATTTTTCAAAAATAACAGATCTACAAGCGGCACTCTGCCGTGCTATGAGCTTGTATATCTGCTAAAGCATAACATAATGCTTAAAACACCAAAAGGGGTTCTGTCCTGAATGGGTTAAAATGTTATACTTTTTGTGATGCTGTATGATCTAGTAATTAGGGCGTTAATTTACAAAAAAAGAAAAATGGAGATAAGAGGTTTCTGCCCGACAGCAACGCTATATACACCAGTACTAAAATGAAGTGCCTCTGGAAGGGGGGGGCGGGGGGGGGGGGTGTACGGCAGGGCTATTTGACCCAGGAGATGTTGAGGCAGCGGGCGATAAAGGCATAGGTGTCGGCCACCTCCTGGATGACCTTGCTGGTGGGCTTGCCGGCGCCGTGGCCCGATTTGGTGTCCACGTGGATGAACAGCGGGTGGTTCTGCTTGGGGCTGCGGCCCACGATGTGCTGCAGCGTGGCGATGTACTTGAGCGAGTGCAGGGGCACCACGCGGTCATCGTGGTCTCCCGTCAGCAGCAGCACGGCGGGGTACTGGACGCCGTCGCCCTCTGGCACGCTGATGTTATGGAGCGGAGAGTATCTGGGAGAGGGAGGGGGATAGGGATAGAAATAGCACAATTAGCCCTTCAGGAGGCTATGTAATAAATAGCAACTGTCCATTGCACAGCACTAGTGCTTCGTCTATTCAGCAGGAGTGGGCCACGACAAAACACTGCTTTAACACTTAGAATGCGCCAGAGGTTTTCAAAATAAATGCACTAGAGTGCCAGCAGATAGATTTTACTCTGAAAAGCCCCGCCTTCCGTTCCCCCCCCCAAAACAGGGAGGCATAATCTTCCATTCTTACCTCACGCTGGTCATGCTAAAGTCTCTCTAGAAGCGTTAATATTCCAAACGAGAGGCATGCTGAAGTCAGAAATGAAGACAGAACATTGCCCATCTGGTCAAAACAATGGAGTTCCCTAGGCCTAGATTAGGATACGAGCCATTCTTTTAGAGCTACAAACAAGGAAGTGAACGGCAGTACGCATTCGCGAACCAACAAGAGTACATTGCAGAAGGAGAGGACAATTCTTTTTTTTTTAACGCATCAATAAAAAGACCTAAAGACGCCAATACACTTCCAAGGCACCCCATGGTTTTGATATAAAAGACGTGTATACACATCAAAGTTCAAAATGGTATTAAAAAAATCACACCAGTGTGAAGTGAGGGGCGCTAATATATTAAAGTCTAACTCATGTTGATTAGGTGATGTAATGGTGATGTAAAACAAACGGTTTGTGTTAGGGACAAGATGACGTACATTTTCCCTTCATTGTCAATGGCGTTTTTAAAACAAACATTGAACTAAAGACAAACATTAAACCTTTTTCATTGTCGACGGCGTATTTAACAAACATTGAACTAAAGACAAACATTAAACCTGTATATAGGATGAAGAATAGGAGTACCAAAAGTACTAAAGGAAAAATAAATTCACCCAAATCTCGTCTCTTAAAGGCTTCATGACATTAATTTTCATTTATTTTTTGTTTTTCTTTTAGGTTTTATGAACTCAATTACACCCACACAACCTTAACTTTGAACATTCAGTGGATTTGCTGTGGTCTGGGGTTTTCTCTGTGTGTTCTGAAGCCTTTTAACCCATTCTGAACGGGCACCCATTTTGGTGTCAGCATCATGTTATGCTTTAGCTATTGAAAAATAGCAGATCTACAAGCTCGTATCGCGCCACCGAGTGGCGCGATACGAGCTTGTAGGTCTGCTATTTTTGAAAAATCGAAGAACGACTGACATAGAAACATAGCTTTTTCAGAAAACTGTCAGGATGTAGATGACATTTATAGAATCTGATCTCAGGTCAGAATGGGTTAAGCCAGTGTTTCTCAACCTATGTACCGCGGCACTTTACTGTGCCTTTGATTTGTCCAGGTGTGCCTCGAGATTTTGACCGAAAGTAACACTAGCCCTCCCCACACAAAGCGATAACTAGGCGTCCTATTGTTGCGTCGTTGTTGTTGTCACACGTCTAAATGGACGTGTGAATACAACATGACGACGGAACAATAGACTCTCTAACGACCATCGGCCATAGAAATGTTAATCGCCGACAGCACAGACAGCGCCGCCGTGTCCCCTGCATCTGATGACGGCACAGCAAGCGCTCCCTCGCCGCCGGGGGGAACAGCGACTACTACCAACGCAGCGCCTACAAAGAAAGCCCCTGCCAGACTGTACCGTAATGACTACATGAAGTTTGGCTTCACGTTTACTGGGGATACAACGTACCCGATTCCGCTGTGTATAGTTTGTGGATTCAAGCTTGAAAACAGCGGCATGGTTCCGAGTAAACTGAAGCGCCACCTTGATACCAATCATGATGAACTCGCTACAAAGGACAAACACTTTTTCGTGAGGAGAAAGACACAACGAAGCAGGCAAGTCTCTTGATACGCAGTACCACTAAGACTTCTGAAAAAGGTCTGGAATTAAGCTACCAAATCGCAGAGAAGTTGGCACAGTTAAAAATGCCACATACATTGGCAGAAACAGTAATAGCCAGAGCATTAAAACTCGCGGGGGGTGTGGGCTTGGTGCCAGCAGATTTTGCAAAGGAATTAGCAAATGTGCCGCTCTCAGATAGCACAATTGGGCGACGCATTGAAGAAATGTCTGCAGACATCGAGAGTGTTGTCATACACAAAATGATGACGAGTGGTAAATTTGCACTGCAAGTGGATGAATCAACAGATATAAGTGGACACGCACAGCTGTTGGCAAACGTGAGATTCATTGATTGTGACGCGGATGGTGACTTCATCAGAGAGAATTACCTGTTTTGCAAACAACTACCTGTCAAACATATTTACTTTTCTTTTTATCAATTATTTTTTTACGATTTTCTTTGTACAAAAGTGCTCAAGTTTAAGACCATTGTATTGTGGCAAAAGATTTTTGTTCTTGTTTTTACAACTCCTTTTTTTATTTTATTTAAGTATTACTTTGCATTGACAAATTGAACATGTGTGTGCTACATTTTGTATGAGTTTTCAAAAATAAATTGGTGAAACTGAGGCACTGTCTCTGTCCTTTTCTTTCGCTTTAAAGTTATTTGACGAGTGCTGTCATGTGTGTTTTTAAAAGTATATTGGGTTCATATATATATATTTATTTATTTATATATATATATATATATTATATATATATATATATATATATATTTACTATATATATATATACACCGGTATATATATACAGTATATACACACACCATATATCTAGGTGTGCCCCGAGATTTATAGGCTATGAAAAGTGTGCCCCGGGACAAAAAAGGTTGAGAAACACTGGGTTAAGCCACAATGAAAACAGGAAAAATCCCTCAACAGTGACATCTGCTGGCAAATCGTTATGTCATATATGGGATTTGTGGACTAGTCTGTTACATCACAGTCCACAGGCAAATCAGAGCACTTGTTTGAGCCAGAAAACCCCAGGCCACAGAAAATCTACTGAATGTTAAAAGTTGTCACCAGACCTTTAATGTCTAGTATTCTACTTGTGACTTTGGCATGATAGTGGGATTAAGGCAATGCGAAAAAAATATTGTTAGAGGAATTACAAATACTTGTATTGGGAATGTATGCACATCATGCAGAGAGCAAGCACCTACTTGATTAGCCAGTTGAATTGGTCTTTGATTTCTGAGCAGCCAAAGTCTGTCGTCCAAGCGTGTCCTATTGTGAACTTGTGGAATTTCAGCATGTCCATGACCCCCACCTGAGCTACAGCACAGCCAAACAGCTCTGGACGCTGGTTGACACATGCCGCTGAAAGAGAGAGACACACACACACACACACACACACACACACACACACAAATGTAAAAATGTAGTCAAATAAAAAAATGGTTCTTGATTGAGCGTTCTATTGTTCCAAGGTGTAGACTTGGGACTCTCTGGAATGCATTCGTCGATTGCTTTAATCTGAATAGCACCACTCAACTGCATTCTTAAATAAAAGGTGCGTCTGGGAAAAATTACACAATCATATTTATCAGGTCGCCATGTTCTTTCAGTGAGCCAGCACTCCAAAAATGCACGGGGAATGCAAGGCAGATGATCCAGAAGAAACACCGAGACATATGCTCGTATTGCAATAAACGTAAACATCCTTATGTGAATGGCCTGAACACGTTGCACTGTTTACCACATCTGAATAGCTTAAGTGAGCATATTGAAAAGTAGAATAATAATAAATTACTACTATCCAAAATAATAAATTGTATCAATTCTAGTTTCCCACGCCTATACTCTGAGAGGCTGGCCGGCCAGCCAATGAGGATAAAGTGACCATACATACCTACGAGGAGGCCGCCGTTGGAGCCGCCGTTGATGGTGAGTTTAGCGGGAGCGGTGTAGCCCTGCGTGATGAGATACTCAGCCGCACACTGGAAGTCAGTGAAACAGTTCTGCTTGTTGGCCAACATGCCAGCTGTGACCAAACACACAGGGAGAGGAACACAACATTTAATTGAAGGTTGTGTTTTTTTTTTTAAGGTACTGTGGTATTTTAGACCGGCGATTCACTGGTGGGCAATTGCATTGAGGGCCCCAAATAATTGGAATAATTGAAAAAAAGTATTTATATATAAATATACACACACACACACTGACTCCTGGGTGTGTGTGTGTGTGTGTGTGTGTGTGTGTGTGTAAAAGAGTTTTCATTGTGGCACAGACAAATAGTAGGCTAACCTAATAGGCTATGATCAATGCAACTAACATAGTATAGAGTACCCATCTGACCACTTAAGGCTTTTGAGATTTGCAAGTTGACCAGAAAATGTTGAGAACTACCGTCTTAGACACAGATGAAGACACAACAGCAAAGGGATCGTCTTACCACTGAAGACCTTTTTAGCTACACATACCAAATCTCACCTTTGTGCCATGTCTCCCCATACTCCCCTCCTCCTCGGATGTTGGCGACAGCTAGCACTCCCCCCATATGTCGCACGAAGATGAGACGGGATACGCTGTAGCTGGGTGTGATGGAGATGTTGAAGCCCCCGTAGCCGTACAGGAACGCTGGGTGGGAGCCGTCTAGCGTGATGCCCTTCTTGTGGACGATGAACATGGGGATCTCTGTGCCATCCTTACTGGGGTAGAAGACCTGGCGGGTGGTGGAGAGAAATCAATCCGTCTTTTAATTTAGACAGCAATGCCAGTAGTGTGTCCCAACGTACGGCCATTATAACCAGCATGGCAATCAGCCGTGGTTCCAGCCAGGATACTAGTGTGAGGCTTCAATGTAGGTAGAGTATCCTATCCTGTACTTTCTGTAAGTAAAGGTATTGTTACTTTCAAATAATGACTTGTGTAGAGGTGATATTCATTCGTAAGAATGTGTAAGTATTTAGTGAAAATACTATGTAAATAGTGAAATGTTCAGTCACACGAGAGAGACTCGGAGTAGAACCGCTGCTCCTTCGCCTGGTAAGGAGCCAGCTTAGGTGGTTCGGGCATCTGGTTAGGATGCCTCTCGGGCGTCTCCCTAGGGAGGTCCTTGACGCACGTCCCACTGGGAGGAGACCCCGGGGCAGACCAAGGCGCAGTTGGAGGAAACGCATCGACTCACTGGCCTTGGAACATCTCGGAATCACCCAGGAGGAAGTCACTATCTAATGTTGCTCTGGAGAGGGAAGTCTGGAGCACTCTGGTGGAGCTGTTGCCCCCGCAACCCGACTACGGATAAGCGGTTGAAGATGGATGGATGTATGGACTATGTAAATATTTTTCTCATAATTGTTATCCCACGATTTTGTAACCCATTTTTCCCCCCTGTGTCAATTATCTAATGTGATCCTGGGCTCTACACACTCTCCGCCAGCCTAGTCCCCATATATGAGGGACATGGGGAGAGCAACGGACTTGAACTCATGCTTCCTTCATGCCCGAGTGTCCAAGTTGCTCCTTTACACCTGACAGGGGGGAGTTTCCCTGGTTGGACGTAGCGCATGGAAGGAACACGTTATTCCAACCAGTTCCTTTCCCCTCCATCAGGCACCCTGGCTGGCCAGGGGGAGGCAGTTTAGAGACCAGGGTTACTGCATGTTTTTTGTGAGGGTACCTACCTACCCTAGGGGACACGGAGAGAACATGCAAACTCCACACAGAAAGGCCCTTTTGGGCACTGACGCGGAGGAGGAAACACGCCGCCAGCACCCACAGCGTCCCGAGCGGGAATCGAACCCAGGACCTTCTAGCTGTGAGGCGACAGCACTACCAAACCAACATTTCTATAACCATACCAGTAAGATGCCAGGTCAGATCAACATTTGGAATGAATTCTGTACTGGCCATATGGAGCGTGTCTTGAGTGTACAGGGTTTGATGAAGTCAGATCAACATATGGAGTGTCAGAACAGGTCAGCTCCATATATTGAGATCTAAGGGTTTGAGGTCAGATGTAGCTGGCCTCCATATACGCAGATATGGAGATCTAAGGGTCTCCATGTCACGAGGCATGACCATATATGGAGGCATGATGTCATGAGTCATGACCATATATGGAGACGTGATGTCACGAGGCATGACCATATATGGAGGCGTGGGTGACTAACGGATGGACGGACGGACGATGCAGGTTTTCATAGTAAATGCGACCTAACGTCGCAATTACACTCATTTCTAAACTGTTCACATGGAGGTAAATAATTACACACATGTATGCGTGTGTGTGTGTGTGTGTGTGTGTGTCGTTTTCCATTTAACTAAGGAGATGGCTGTATTATTGTATCATCTCCTTTTGTAAAATAGCTGTATGCATTACCAAAGCAACAGTAACAATCAATACAAAAGAAAAACAAGAAGCAAAGTGCTTCTTGAGTGTGGTGCCCTGCAAAGGCACTAAACTCAAAGGTAATTAAAAGCCTTTTTAATTTTCCTTGACGCGTGTCTTAATCTGTGTTATACTTGTAACTGTCTTTATATCATCTAAATCACAATGGCACTATAAACAGCAAAAGGTATCATATAGCCTTGCGTCATAATAATACACACGCACGCACGCCAGTGTTCACCTTTAAGCAGACAAAGATAGCAGTGCATGACATAGCTGTTCATTTTGGTAGTAAGGTAAACATTGTTTGAACGCGAGGCTGGGAGTGTACGGTGTATGTTTCTGAGTCACACACCAACACCATTGTTATCCACTCCACTCGTTATTTGTGTGAGTCTGCTATGTGCCTCTGTTGTATTCACTGTGCTGCTGCTGTGTGTGTGTGTGTGTGTGTGTGTGTGTGTGTGTGTGTGTGTGTGTGTGTGTGTGTGTGTGTGTGTGTGTGTGTCTAAACTGTGAATGCAGTGCATACAAAAATGTGTATATTGCTCGCCACGACCGCATCGTTGACCTAGTGTCTGATGCAGTGCAAAAGAAATGCAGCATGCCATCCAGAATAGCAATGTACAAACATTGAAGAGTGTTACCAGATGGGTTTAGTTATCTTTGCTTGTATCCCGAATACACCCGATATATTGTTTTTGTTGACACCAGTCATAAGGGGTCCTGGTTCTGGAGGTACCAACCATTACTCAGAATCATAACAAACCTTGGGTTCTACATACTGATATTTGGAAGCCGGGGCCATGTCCATAAACTGACCCTGAGTGGCTTAACAATAGCATTAGCTGGCATGACAAAGACTCAAAGAGCAATGCCAAACAAATGTTTCGGCTGTTATAGTTTGTCTGTGTGGAGGAGAAGGTGCCATGTGTATCCCCAGGTGGCCATGAACTGCCATAATTAAAATGTGTAACAATCGCAGAGATTTTGTGTAACTTCTCCTGTGACTGCCTGACTACGTTTGACTGGTAAAACTGAGCCATGTGACAGAGCCTTGAGGGTAAGTCTCTCTGACAGAACAGATAAAACAAATGGGTCAAAATGAATGTAATGAGCAGAATGTGACACAATGTAACTAAAAGTAGCATTTCATGTTCACAAATATACTCTGACTTCACAAATACTTCCCTCGCTTCACAAATCTTTCGATTAATTCACAAAACATGTGTCTGACTGTCAACCCAATTTATTGATATAACAGCAGACCAAGTCTTACGCCTGGGCTATTTCTTAGCCGATTCTTATGAACAACTTAAAAGTATGCCGAATAATGTAAAAATTACTTATGATCAACTACAATACCATCTAAGAGGCAATGCAAAGTAATAAAAAGAGAGAGAAACTAGAAAAAGTGCCCTTCTGGGCACAGGTCTCCACCAGGAGGATAGGAATATTTAGGAGTAATATAAACATGTTTTTTGTTTGTTTGTTCCAATCTTTGCCAATCAGGATGGAATATGGGAAATGGTGCAGATCCGTGTTGATGGCACGCATGCACAATCCACCTGTTGGTGGCGCTATAACAGGGCAATGTGAAATGGGTGGGCTATATTCCTCAGCCTAGTAGGAAAGTGCGTGAAAGATTTCACGTGAAATTGCACGCTGCGTTCATGATTTGAGGTTTTTTGTTCAAAACAGGCCAATCCTGCAAAATTTGAAAGCCAATGTTAGCCAATTAGGATGGAATATGAAATATCAGACACATCCGTCTTGAGCACATGACTATGGAGATACTGTGTAACGATTTGTGGGATTTTTGGACAAAATCTGTAGGTGTACTGTGCAAAAACTTGTTTTGCACAAAGCGGCCTCCTGGTGGCGCTATAACAGGCCGTTCTGGAAATCTTGGGGCAGAGGTTCATCGTTGGCATCCAGGGAGTGTGTGTGCAAAATGTGGCATCGACCGGGTTAACGGTGGCCGAGATTAGCTTGTCACGGACGGACACACGGACACACGGACGGACGGAGTGCAAAACATACTCTCTCCCCATGCCTTCGGCCTGGTGGAGACAATCATTGGCCGTAGCTACCTGGGTGGTCTGGTAGTCAGAGGGATCGAAGCCTTTGACAGTGACCTCCCTGAAGATACTGGGCTGCATGGGATCTTTGGTCAGGTCACAATGGTAGATGATGGCTGGATGGAAGACAAGACGAAGACAAATTAACTTACATTTTGTTGTTCTCAGGCAGAAACCTCTTATCTCCATATTACAACTTTTTGTGTTTTTACTTTTTTTCCGTAAATTAAACGGCATACTTGATCGTACTACAGTGTCACATTTAAGCATCAAAAGTAGCTAATCTGCAATTGATCTCAAACAAAACCCCTTCTACATCATTAGCTGTATGAGAAGAGAACTGATGTGTTTTTCCATTTCTTTATTCAACAGAGTAGCTTTATACACGTGTAAAGCTGCTTACGGCATTATGGTCTTTTCAGACAGTCCTTAGTAATTCATTTTCAGTTAAGAGGGGAGTGGGCAGTTCTTGTCTGTCCTTAGTTGAAAAAGACTGCAAGGTGAAAAGGTGGTATTATAACGTGCCACTATGAATAAGAATTAGAACTTGAAAAGTGACCTTTCCTTTGAATGTTACCGTATATAGTCTCTGCAGAGACTGATTTGCTGTGATCAAATCCATGTATACATGTATGCATACATACAGTATATATACACATGTTTGACGATTTATTGTCGCTCAATAAATTGAGATTAACGATTTAATTGTGATTGTCATTATGAATGAAAAAATGCACTTCCGTTAGACTTTTAGGCATTGCAAACAACAGTTGCACAGGGCAGATACTAGATACGACAAATAACATGCACATTTGATAACTTTTTTTATTTTTGAAAATGGTGATTCAAAGTGATTATCTCAAATAATTGTGATTAGGTGATTAACCATCTGACTGCCCCCCCCCCCCCCCCCCACAAGACCGGGGGGTGAATTCTTCCATTACTACTTTGGGCTACCTTGTCTGATGTCTCTTTAGAAGCGCTACTTTTCCAAACGAGATGCTTGATTAAGTAAAAAATTAGGACAGATCATTGCCGTTATGATCAAAACCATGGAGAGCGACGTAGATTTAGAGAGAAATAAGTTTAGTCGGGCCGTAAACTAGGAAGTGAAAGGCAGGTGTGAAACATGTCTAGGGTCGCTGAAGACAGCATGGCCAAGCAAAATACATTATTTAAAAAAAAATGTGATTACCGCAATCCCGTTTTATATCATTAAAAAAAGCTTTTAATGACAGAATTCCATTAGAAGCAGCTCACGGTTGGATTTTATATGACGGAATATTCCGGCATAAACAAATGAAGTGTGACAGGCCTAACCTGGGGAGAGGAAGGAGGTGAAATAGTAGAAGATCTCAGAGTCCCTCTTGCGGCCGGTGAAGCCCACCACAGAGCCCACGTCCAGGGGGAAGGTCTTCAGCTCCTCACCGCTGCCCAGCCGGTACATCTTCAGAATGTTCTTCACGTCGTGGAGGAAGCACACAAACAGGTAGCTGGAATACGTACAGGTGGCGAACACTGCAAGGGAGAACGAATGGACGATCAAAATGTTAGAGGAGAGTACCAGGATATAGCAGTGGGTAGTATTCAATTATCTCCGGACCCGACATGTTCGTCAGGAACTTCCAATGAAACCATTGGAATCAATCGAATAACCATCACACATTCTGTACTAGTAAGTAAGATAGTAAGTTATAGTGTCTAAAAAGGGCCAAAAGAAAAAGGGCATGATTTGATTAGGCAAAAAAGTTTTTCCAGAATTAGCAAATATTACATAATAAAAACATTCAAAAACATGTCACGCTGTGGCCTGTTGTGAGCTTGTAGATCTGATCTGCTATCTTAACTATTTGCCGTCGAACAAAGTAAGCATTTCACGTGCATTATGTGTTGACGTGTTTATTTTCACACAGTCACATCTGTTCTGCGTCACAGTGAGACGCCAGATTCCAATAAACTCATTATTGCATTCTCCATGACAGTGTCTACGGTCTAGTAGTGCATCCTACCGATGACATCCTTGTCATGTTGGGGGATGAGCTCCTTCCAGTTGCACTGAGCCGGCGAGGCAAAGTCTATGTTGATGAGCCGGTAGCGCGGCGCGTCTAGGTTGGTCTTGAAGGAGAACAGCGTGCCCTCGTTGGTCACATACTCGTACTCGGCGTCAAAGTTGTCGATCAGTTTCACCCACGGCAAAAGCCCTGGTGGTGAAGACCATGAGAAATGACACCCAACACCAAGCAAACAAAACCCAGACAGATCATTTCACTGCAATGGAAAGCATGCACATGAGAACAACTACAATGATGTCTCTGCGAGTTCGAACAAAGATCATCATGAATGCAAGTGGCATTGCAGGAGGTTAGGACTGGGTTTGCTGGCGTTATAGCAAACAGAGCCTGGATCCGAGCGGCCGATCCAGATTTTGGAGGAGACAAATGGAACCAAATGGATTTGGCTTTATTTGTACACTGTCAGAGTTAAATGAACACTGATGATTTTATAGTGTAGATTGCGGGTCAGTCCCAGAGATGATAATACAAAATTAATAAAAAGGGTATCAAATAGGGATCCGTGGCCTAATGCATATCAAACGGGGGAACAGGGGTTCTCAACCTTTTCAGACTGTGACCCCCAAAATATGTGACAAGGAGTTGAGGCATTACATTTAGTTTCAGTTTAGTTTCAATTTAACTGTAAAAAAAAAAACATTATTATTTTCACAAAGTTTGCCTATTTCTCATATAATTTGGCCAATGTTTGACTAGTTCTAATAGTATAGTTTGTTGATTACTTTTGATGCAGCAATGGTCTTTCTTCTTCTTTTTGTTTAGGCATTAGAAATGTCTCCAAAGTCCTTAAATTGTCAATTCACTGTAATCTGGGGACCCCCACCAAAATCATGTGAGGACCCCCCCTGGGGGTTCTCAGGTTGAGAGAGAGCATACCTGTGATCCCCTGTGGGGTGTTGTGGAGGTCACAGTACCACAGTCTGTTGACAGGGTCACAGCCCTCCCTGATGGACAGCAGCACATAGCGCCCATCATCAGAGACCTGCAACCGTGTCGAACAAACACACATTATGGATCATTCACTCACCCTATATATTTAAGTTGACTGAGGTCCCCCAGGGCTCTATACTTGGGGTGCTCTTTTTTTCCCTCGACACCAAACATCCATCTATATATATACTGTAGATCAGCTACTTTCGTCCCAGAACACACAAGAATAGAGATGCTAGGCTAAACCACTCCGATATACTTTGTTGCCTACTAGCTGGGCTGCTAGCTCACAGCATGGCACATTGCGATGCATTCTCAGCTTGTAGATCAACAATTTGTGTTGCCAATTGTTTTATAAATAACAATAATTACATTTTTGTGGCCAGCCTCAACTAAAAAAAACAAAACATAATCAAGTAATACAGTCACAGGACATTTTTTAATCATAAGTGATCTGATTTAATCCACAAAATGTCAAAATGTGTTGATGTGAGTTTATAGATTGGCCAATGGGGCCATGCCATCGTACCTCGACTCCACTCATCCACTTGGGGTTTTCTGGGAACTCTGCACACAGGCAGTCTTGAGACTGGGGAGTGCCCAGGACATGGAAGAAGAGCTTCTGGTGCAGGTTTGTGGACGTCTCAGTGCCTGAGAAAGAAGACAGTGACAGTTTCATTGCTGCCCCCTTGTGGCAATCTAACACATCAGGAATGTCTGTCG
This sequence comes from Protomyctophum parallelum, assembly GCF_964188405.1. Lineage (NCBI taxonomy): Eukaryota > Metazoa > Chordata > Actinopteri > Myctophiformes > Myctophidae > Protomyctophum > Protomyctophum parallelum. The sequence continues at coordinate 37,578,760 of NC_139717.1, read as the reverse complement.
CATAGACATATAAAAGGCCTCTTCCGGCTCTGGGGCGTCTATCTATATATTTTTTAATATCTATGGTCTGTCGGGGGGAGATACAGCAGGGATGATTTGCAGAAACAAACCAAGAGTATATCAAAAGGATGACAAAAGGATCCATCAGTCATGAGATGAAAATGGAAAAAGTGGAAAGGCAACAAGACTACTGTTGGACTATTGTACTAGGATAGGATCAGAGATTTCCACCTACTGATGCTTGACTTTAGTGCAACCCTTCATATTTGGATGGAATCAGGATTGGTTTTCAAAGCGGTGGGCGTGGGTTTGTTAGCGCTGGCTTTCTCCGCCATTCAAACCCATTCATTGAATTTAACATTTATCAGTCAGAGGTCTCGGATCACTTGGCCGAGCAAGACTCACTTTACTATTCATTATCACTTCATTCAGGAGGGTATCATGGCCACTGTGGTAAATTAAACTATGTCGACTTAAGTTGATAGAAGTTCATAACGACACAAACTGTAACTACAATGCATCACATTCGGTACATGATAAATAATTTAAAAATACAAAAGGAATTATATAATTCTTTCAGCTCACATCATGAGCCCGTAGAGATAATTGCGAATATATCATATTCGCAATGTCGGATGGAAACCCGCTGTCGGGTGGAAACCTCATATGTCCAAAACCGTTACTGTACTTATCAGTATTCAAATTCAGAAGTAGCAGATCTTCAAGCTCAAAACGTGTCGCTTATCGCTGCGCTGCGAGCTTGTGGATCTGCTACTTTTGATGCTTTTGTGTATGACGATCAGTAGGCCTGTAGTATGATGAAGTAGGGCGTTAACCCATTTTGGTGTTTTAAACATTACTGTATGTTATAATTTAGCCATTGAAAAATAGCAGATCTACAAGCTCATAGCACGCCACCGAGTGGCGCGCTACGAGCTTGTAGGTCTGCTATTTTCGAAAAACCGTGAAAATATTGATATCAGAAAACTGGTGGATTTAGAAGAAATTTCTTTAAATTTTGAGGTCAGGCCTAAAATATGGAGATAGAGGTTTCTGCCCGACAGAGAAGCTGTGCTAACCCATTCTGACCGGGCACCCATTTTGGTGTCAGCATCATGTTATGCTTTAGCTATTGAAAAATAGCAGATCTACAAGCTCATAGCGCGCCACCGAGTGGCGTGCTACGAGCTTGTAGGTCTGCTATTTTTTGAAAAATCGAAGAGCGACTGACATTTCTAGAATCTGATCTCAGGTCAGAATGGGTTCATCAGACCAGTGTGTGTCCAGTGGAAACCTCGTATGAATCTGATCTCAGGTCAGAATGTGCTAACAGCGAGCAGAGCAGCCCTACTCACCGTCACTCTTGCCCTCCTGCCTGGGGTAGGAGTTGTAGAAGAGGCCCTTGCCGTCGTGGGTCCAGGACATGCAGCTGAACTTGACCCGCTCCAGCTGGTCCTCCAGGGTCACGGCGCCCTCCACCCGCAGGAAGTGGATCTCCACCCAGTCTGAACCGCTGGCACTCGTACCGTACGCCAGGTACTCCCCGTCCTCAGAGAACGCGTAACCTTCGTAGGATTGTATGGTTAAGAGAATTAGTCTCCCTTTGTTTTATTTGTTTTATTTTTATCTCACGATTTCGCAACCCATTTTTTTTTCACCCAGTGTAATCTAATGCAGGGGTTTTCAACTGATTATGAACCAGGGACCACCACCCTGACTGAGAATTAACCTGGGTACCACTGTCGTGTTGGGAGGGGGGATACCGCCGTGGTGTGGGGGAAAGAAATTAACCTTCCATATTAAACTCATGTTGCTGTTCATTGTAACTTTGTAAGCAGACACTTGCGGTTGATTATGGGCACATTTCTTTATAATGGTGACTCAACCGGGCAATCCGGTATGGTTTCCCTTGAGATTCTAACTCACTTTTCTGTGGAAGTTCAGAGTAGACTTCCCAGTAACTGATGACATCGACATAATTTGTCAGCAGATCATTTACTGCATTGTTTCTCAACTTGTGGTCAATACAATAAATTCAAATAGGAATCTTCACTTTCCTACATTACTAAATGCATGGTCAGGGACCACATGCAACACCTTCACGGACCACCAGTGGTCCACGGACCACCTGTTGAAAACCCATGATCTAATGTAATCCTGGGCCCTGCACTTCCTCTGCCAACCTGGGGGGGGGGGGGGGCAGGGGACTGACCTCATGCTTCCTTCTATGCATGAGGAGTCCAAGCTGCTTCTTTTCACCTGACTGACAAGGGGGAGCTTCCCCGGTTGGACGTAGCGCATGGAAGGAACACGCTGGCCAGGGGGAGGTAGTTTAGAGATCAGGATTACTGCATGTTTTTTGTGAGGGTACCTACCCTAGGGGACACGGGGAGAACATGCAAACTCCACACAGAGAGGCCCTTTCGCCAACCGCGCCTCGGGTATGGGCACTGATGACACGGAGGAGAGAACACAGCGGGAATCGAACCCAGGACCTTCTAGCTGTGAGGCGCAGGACTACCGACTGTGCCACCGTGCCCCCTGTTTGTTTGTTTTCTTAGTGGGTGTTGTTACCTCGCAGGGCGACGGTCCCATCCTCAGAAAAGGTATTTGGGTCCAGGAAGACTGTGGGTTGTCCGTCCAGACTCTCCTGCACGTACATCACACTCTGGTTCTGGAGACCTGTGTTGTAGAAGTGGAAGTACCTGAAAACACAGGACAACAACATAGCTGACCATCATACATCCTGGGTGGCATTGGAACATATTATTGTAATCAAAAGTTGCACAGGGCAGATATGACAAATGACCATAAAAATTAAAAAGCGGAAATAGCTTATAGAGTTGTGCTTGAAATGTACTGAAATTCTCCAATCTGTTAATAAATACTTCTATTAACCCATTTAGTAGGACGTGTGGAAATCATAGCTAATCCAACAGACGGGTCCTAGCGCATTTTGATTCTTTTTTTGGGGGGGTTGGCCTCTCCTTCTGCACCATACTCCTTGCTGTTGGCGCATGCGCGTTGCCGTTCACTTCCCCGTTTACGGCAAGGTTAATTAAATAAGGTTAGAAAGCGAAGACCGTACGGTGGACTCCATGTTGCTCCCTGGAAGGAAAGAAACATGTGCAATTGAGACCAAGGAAGCTGAACGCGGAAATGTTGGCTGCATATAGCCCATTGCGCATGTTTCTTTCCTTCCAGGGAGCACCATGGAGTCCACTGTACGGTCTTCGCTTCCTAACCTTATTTAATTAACCTTGGTTTACGGCTCAGAAAGAATGCCTCGTATCTCCTAATCTAGGGAGCTCTCCGTGTATATATATAGCAGATCTACATGCGCACAACACGTCGCTTAGAGCTGATTTGCGAGCTTGTAGATCAGCTACTTTCACTATTTCTTAATTATTATTTTCATTTATGTAATTTCTTAGATTTGTTTGTTTGTTTTAAAATGTATAAAATTCTTTAAAATGGGGGTTTTACTCGAGTTGTGGGCTTGTGGCCCATACAAAATTGGAAAAAAGTGGTCTAAAATAGTCCTATCAGACAGTTCTCACCTGCTCCCTCTCTTGAAGGGACAGCTGTACTTGGGGTAATCATAAAGCTCCGTCATGCGCTCCTTGAACAGGTCCCGTACCTCACAGCGCTCCAGATAGGGCAACGTCAGCTGGTTCTGAGAGTTCACAAAAGCCTGGAGAAAGAGCCCTCAATGTAAGACAGATGTGATCCTTTACACCTAATCAACAACAACACATTAACTTTTTATGTTTTTTGTAATGCAGCGTCACCTGAGCTTTTATAGATGCTACTTTTGCTATTTTTGAATTTGAATCCTTTTTTTTTTAAATAATTTATATTTTTTGTCCCACGATTTTGTAACCCATTTTTCACCCCTGTGTCAATCATCCTGTGATGTGATCCTGGGCTCTACACACCCTCCGCCAACCTAGGGAGAGCAACGGACTTAACTCATGCTTCCTTCATGCTTGAGTGTCCAAGTTGCTCCTTAACACCTGACAGGGGGGAGTTTCCCTGGTTGGACGTAGCGCGTGGAAGGAACACGTTATTCCAACCAGTTCCTTTCCCCTCCATCAGGCGTCCCGGCTGGCCAGGGGGAGGCAGTTTAGAGACCAGGATTACTGCATGTTTTTGTGAGGGTACCTACCCTAGGGGACACGGGGAGAACATGCAAACTCCACACAGAGAGGCCCTTTCGCCAACCCCGCCTTCGGGTATGGGCATTTGAATCCTGAAAAGTTAGCCGTTATGGTTTCCAACTGACAGAGGCGAAAACTTCAATCTGTCTATAGCGAATACAGCAGCAAATGTGAAAAAGCCCACCACCCATTTGACCACTCTGACCAACACGCCACGTCATCCAGCTGCCGTTTCAGTGGTCATTTCATAGGGGTGGGCCGCGTACATATTCAGAGCATGCATATTTAACGAATTTAGCTTTATCTCTGCAAAATCGGGGATATTATGAACACACACACACAGAATGGAAAGATGATTTTGACAGCTACTGCCCCACTTTCAATGCTACAACAACTGATACCTTAGAAACGAACTATTATACAGTACATGTAATTGCTTAGCAAAAAATCGGCAGAAATCTTTCATGCCCCATGTTTATTTTACATCTGCTGGTGGGTGCTCAAACGTTGACAATGTAGGCTACAGTAATGTATTTGATTGCCCATTTGCCTATGATAACACATGGTAGGCTATGATTCAAGAACACTTATTAGACTTATTAATCTCCACGTTAACTCTGTTCATTGCAAATAGCTGATCTGCACCCCACCAGGGTATATATTGGCTATTTTAATAAGCTACCACGGTAGTTAATTGACAGTTGACCTACTTTTACGTATTTTGCAGAGCAGTGAGGTTTGGGCTATTTTCTGGGTGTTCATTTAAACGTATGAATACATTAACCAAGAACACTTTAACAAGATACAATACAATGTATTGTTCATTGAAAATAGCTGATCTGCAAGCTCACTACTAGATGGATTACAATTATACTAATAGTGATATATAAATAAAATCATGACATGGCCAGCCAGAAACCCAATTAAAATAGAAACCTCATTGATTATATAAATGCGTATGTGGCTTAATTAAATGACCTGGCTTGGCTGTTATGCATCCATGGTTCTGTGCGCCGTCAGTGCACATTTGCTTGAAACTTGATTGTTTGATAGAAAGTCCAGACAATAAAATATTTCCTTCTAAAGTCCTTCTGTTATGGTATGAACCGAGCAAATCTGCATCATTGAAGTAGTGTAATAGCATGGTAAAGTCACTGTTTAGGCTACAAGCTCATCATGTCACTCTAGCAAAGTGATTGATCTGTGTCTCTCCTAGGGTCCTACTTGCCCTACAACAAGGATGCGGGCTGGAAGCAACAAATGTTTACGCCCCTTTTGGGATATTTTGCTGGGCCCTATCCTCGTGGCCCACAGGTTGGGAATGGCTGGTCTACAGCACTGGTTCTCAAACTGTGGGTCGGGACCCACTCATGATTTTTGGGGGTCCCGCAGGCGACAGTGACGTGACAATTTAAATACCTAAAAAAAATGGCCATTACTGCCTCAAGTCCAGACTTTAGGCAACCTTTATTTTATTTTCTGTTTGTTTTGTTTATTTAATTTAGAGTAGCCAATAATTTTTTACCCCCTTTTTCTCCCCAATTTAGTCATTATGACTCCCAAGTTGTATCCTACTGACTCACCGGCCAGTGAGTCTGCACTACTCCCTGTACACCCATTACTGCGTAGCTCTGTTCAGCTCCAACAAAGTGAAGCTTGCAGACGACACCACAGTCATAGGCTTGATCATGCAGTGGAAAGGGTCAGAGAGTTCATATTCCTGGAGGTGCACATCACTGAGGATCTCCCCTGGGCAGTACAGACACCAGACTGAGTGTGTGGTTTAGAAAGCACAACAACGCCTCTACTCTACATTCTACAAGACTCAAGAAAGCTGGCATGCACCCCCCCCCACACACACACACACAAACTATTATGCTCAAACTGCACCTTTTCTAAACTACATTTGTTGTATATATGGAACAAACAACAAAGCCTCGAATTGCACCTTTTTAAACTACTTCACATTGTGCGATAGGTTCTCTTGATAGGTGTGTGTGTGTGTGTGTGTGTGTGTGTGTGTGTGTGTGTGTGTGTGTGTGTGTGTGTGTGTGTGAGAAGGTAGTTTATAGAATGACTAGCCCCTTTCGGGACCCTACATAAAGCTTTTCTGAAATTTTGATGAGTTCTATTTCGTCCCTGCTGACCGCCAGAGGCGGTGCTTTAAGCACTGAATACGTCCCTTCGCGCATGCGCAGTCGAGTATTTTATACCAACAATGTCGGTTGACCCCGTGATGACCCGGAGTCGTCTATAACTTCCGGCAGTCGTCCGGGGCTCAGTCCCTAATTTCTTCTCGCTTTGCGCAAGTTGTACATAGCACAGAGTTCTACAGCAGAATTAAACTGCACGATAACAGAACTATTGCTTTGCTACTACTAAGTCGCCGGTAGTCCCGCGACCATTGTTGGTCGGAGCTGTGACGCGTGCGTTCGCCCTCCAGGGACTGCGACTTAATACTACTATTATTGTATCGTTTTCGAGTGGAGCTGGGCTTCACATCGTCTTCTTTCCCCGTGGGAACAAGGTAAGCAGACAACCCCTGTTCGCATAGGCTGCGTGCGCGCTGCTTCCCTGCAACACACACGGTCGCGTGCTACAAACGGCGACCTGAGCGTCCCGTTTTAGCACCCGTCAAAGTTGAACGGATAGCTCGTTCTCTTTGACAGCTTACGCTGTCTTGTTTTCCCACGAAGGCTGCGCCGCAGTGCTGGTGACGGCAAGCGTTAGCACTACCCGCTCCCAGCACGTGAGTCGACGCTAGTATTATTTGTTTACTACTTACCTATACTACTTATACTTATACTACTTATACTTATAAGTGTACTTATCTACTGCTATATTACTTTTACTGCTATATTACTCTGCCTCTCTGAATGAGTCTTTGCTGGCACTGGCCAGCTATATAGCACCACCGCGAGGTTACGTCAGTAACCCCGGTTATATGAATTGGCTTGACTGATTTAGTCACTTGTTCTCAAATAGTGTACTTTAATTTCGGCACAGAGCCATTGCCACTTTATAGGTTGGTTTTTCTGAAATTATATATATATAACTATATCATTATATATATATCATATATACTGGTCTCTGCTAGAGCACCCCTTACCTGGCATAGGCGGCGTGCGCGCCCCCTCCCTCCAGCTAAGCGGCCTTTAGCAGCTACAGTAGCCTCTACTGGCACAGGCAGCGTCCGCGCTCCCTTCCTACCAGTTTACGGCTCCACCCCTAGCGACCACTAGCGTCCGCGCTCTGGGCTACATCTGCGGGTTTCCAATGGACGAACCCCGCCACCACCTGTGCACCTCCTGCCAGGCTCCTCTGCGGCCAGAGGATGGGCATGACCTCTGCCCTGGGTGCCTTGGCCCCCAACATCTGAGGGAGGCACTCGGTGACAACCCATGTCACGTGGACGCAGGAGCGTCCAATCTCTCTCGCCGGTAATGAAGGCTAACAAAACCCTCCCCGGACAGAAGATACGTTATCGTTTAAAGCGGCGCTATCCCCGCTAAACAGACGTTCATATGATATCATATACTTATCATGGCATAACCTCCTGTGTGTGGGTAAAGGCTGCGTTCGCGCCGCCTCCCTGCTCTGCATACGAGGTCTGTTCGACTGAACGCTAGCGCTTATTATAAGCGACTATAAGACTTGCCGAAGGATAAGAACACTGTCATATTACCTTCGTTTGTTAAACACGCTACTTTTTAAGCTTTGTTTAGCCCCTGCTGGTGATGGCAAGAGCCTTGCTGGCCAAAGCCATATACCGATATTGGCAGCATTCAAGCTTAACTGCTTTTGCGAATAGCTGTATTGTTGTTATTATCAGCCCCGGTACAGGAGCAGCTTCCTGCGTCCTCCCAGGGTATTGATGTTGCTACCAGTATAGTTTGTAGCAAAATAGTATTAACAGCTACTGGTGTACATAGCCTGTCTGGTTGTTAACCCAGCTGGCCCCCAGTAGTGGGCGTAGCTGAAGCTGCTACCAGTATGTCTGGAGCTCAAAGCTCCATTAACAGTTTTTTGCATATACAGTGGGTGCAACCTGGTTTGTTCCCACAGGTCGGATTAGTGCCCCTGGGTACCTGTAGGTCCTATTAGCCCAGCTGGTCCCCAGCACAGAGTATCTGGCGCTGCTGACAGCGTAGCTCACAGCTGCTACCAGTAGCTTAAAGTTAAAGCTGTTTATGAACAGGCTATAGCTTGTCTTGTTTTTTAGTAGCCTAGCTGGTCTCCAGCATAGCTCTCTAACTGGCGCTGCTACCTGTAGTTGTAGCCCAAGCGCTTATTATACTATTGAAGATAAAAAGCTATCTGTATATAGCTTGCCTTACTGTTTGTTGGCCCAGCTGGTACAGGGCAGGCAGCGTATGCGCTCCGCTCCTCCAGCATACGGCCAGCTTGATGTTACTTACTACTAATCGTTTGTTAGCTCAAGCATTTATTAACAGCTATTGGTGTATAGCTTGTTATGTTCATTAGCTGCAGCTGATACAGGCAGCGTACGCGCTCCCTTCCTTCAGCAGGTGGCCCCTATCGGTGGAGCTATCGGTTGTAGCCTTTTCTCCAAAACTAGCTTGTGTCGGTTTATTTAACCGAACCTGGCTGGGGTAGGCAGCGGTAGCGCTCCCTCCTCCCAGCATGAATGCGTAGTAGTGCACACGTGACTAGTGTATTGGAAGTGTCTTTTGTTTCGCTCTGGACTAGCAAACATAAATAATAATGCACTGGAGTTTGGATAAGCGTCATAGTGCCGTGATAAACGGTCACATAGGAAACACTACAGCTGCTACATAGCAGCGTCCAAACCTTGACTGAAGGCTACTTTATTATCATAAATTATAAGTAAGCCTCCGCCGGGGGTACAGGTAGCGTAAAGCTCCCCTCCCCCACCGCGACCATGCAGGTCGCACAGTCTATCTAACAGCAACGTTTGTGTGCTGTTTCTATGATGCACTTTACATCTGGTTGAATCTCAAAGTGCTGCAATGAGCATTTGCATAAACGTAAATGCATATTCACATGCTGCGGCAGGTATAGCAGCATTCAGTTTTTCGATTAAGTCATTATATGCCGATCTAAGTTAAAGCCTCTGCTGGCACAGGCAGCGTACGCGCCCCCTCCCTGCAGCATATGGCCAACACCTAGCAAACCAGTAGCGTCCGCGCCCTGGGCTAGTTGGGACTGGTGTGCACCGGCCGGTCCAAAGGAACCGGTGCCACCACAACGGAGAGCACCCACTTTCGTACCTCGAAAGCCTCTGCTGGTACAGACAGCGTATGCGCTCCCTCAAGCATATGGCCAACACCTAGCAACCAGTAGCGTCCGCGCCCTGGGCTAGTTGGGACTTGTGTGCACCGGCCGGTCCAGAGTAACCGGTGCCACCACAATGGAGAGCTCCCACTTTTGTACCTCGTGTGAAGCTCTCCTTCAGCCGTGAGCCGACCTTGGTCCTGCCCCGTGTGCCAGGAGGAAAAGGTCTGACCGCTGACTACAGCAGATCCGAGAGGGCTCAGCTATCTGCAGAGTTGGCCCGCATGAGGGCCATGCTCACTTCAGATAACACCTAGGCACCTCGGAGGGTGCCGAAGCGCCTACCTCTCCGATGCCACAACTGACTCGAGGTTGATGTGCTCTCCCCGACAGCTTAAGCTACGCACTTCCATGACTATGAGGAAGATGCAGAAGGCGGTGCCTCCCAGGCATCAGAGCCGGCCTCCCACTTCTCAGCTCATGCGCATAGCCGTGGAACGCATACTAAAGCAGGCAGTCGGCTCCTCCAAGCGCCTTCTTCTTGCTGTCTTCGCCGTCCCCCACGCCTGTACCTGAGACAGCTACAGGCCTGCCGGGCGAACGATCAGGGCCCTCTCCCATCTCTATACCGATGGTGAAATCCTGGCAGCCCTGCCCTGATTGGGAAAAGTGTCCTGAGACAACCCGTTGCGACGTGACACTTTAATAGATTTGAACGCACAAGGCGATAAGGGCTGGCCTGGGTTACATGCCAGCCACCAAGCCTGTCATTGCATCCCTCATTGTGTTCCCCAACGAGGCCCGGCGGCAGAACGCTAGGTGACCTCGACCCCAGTGCAGGAGCACAGACAACCTGCTCACTGGGGCCTCCCGTTCACACTTAATAGTGGCAACGTTAATACTGGCTCAGTCACCTTTGGTGTGTCACTGGAGGCATTGGCGTCATGTCCTCAGAGCGTGGGCGGCTGATGTCCATCGTATCTCTAGCCCGTCGCCAAGTCGGGTTTTCACAGTCAAGCTTGACTGATGAGCCTAGGCCAACTCTCCGTAGTCTCCCTGAGGAGCCAGGAGCACTAGGTGGTTCAGCCGGGCGAGAATCGCCGGAGCGAACCATCCAGGGGGGGAAGACCAGGCTGCAGCTTGCAGGCCTACGACACATCCCGCCTCCCAAAGGGCCGAGCTCCAACATTGATGAAATCATCTTGACTGCCCTCGGAGCTCGCGTATCACCGCCGGCCCACACTAGAGGCCAGCGTGTTCCCTGGCGTCCCACGCAGGGACCTGACTGTGACTGTGACTTTCCGGGCTGTGCAGTGCCTTCTGACGCCAGCCCCCCATATCCGGCGGGTCAAAATGGCCATTATCAGCAACATGACGAGAGCCCTACTATCAGACCAGGAGTGATGTGTCCTCCTGCCCAAGGGCGCAACAGAGGCTGTATATCCTCAGTCACACTAAGGGAAGTCCGATCTACATACTTCCTCGTGACGCAAGACAGACGGGTGTCGACATGTCTTGAATCTGATGGGACCCATATGAAGTTTATGCCAGTCTACTGGGCCGAACACGGCAATGTGCTGGAGCGGCAAGTGGTGCGCTCCGCTCTATAGCACACATTCTCATACTCATGGGACCTTAACCGGGTACTGGACGCCTGGGTTCGAAGGACGCCCTTCGAACCCTTGGCACAGGCAGAGCTGAAGTGGGTGTCATGCAAGACAGCCCTTCTCCTGGCCATTACATTGGCAAAGCGTGTCAGTGAACTGCACGCTCTGTCAGTCAGCGAATCATGTCTGAGGTGGAACGCAGACGGCTCGGGGGTCACGCTGTGGCCAAACATAGCATTCCTCCCGAAGGTGCTGTCGCAGGCTCACCTCAACCGGCCTATCAGGCTGGCTCGATTCAACCCCCCACCTGGGGAGCTGACAGACAAACTGGAGCTGTTGTGCCCAGTCCGGGCCCTGAGAGCCTACATTGAAGCTACTGCACGCATCAGGCGAGCAGAGCAGCTGTTCTTTTGCCATAGTGGTGTGAACAAAGGCGGCGCTCCCTCCAAGCAGCGCCTGTCCCACTGGATTGTAGACACAATCAGCCACGCCTATGAGGCAAGTAACCTCCCCGTACCATCAGGGGTACGGTGCCACTCTACAAGGAGCATTTCCACATCATGGGCTGCCATGAGAGGGGTGCCCTTGGAGGACATTTGTGCCGCCGCCTCATGGGCTTCGGCAGGCACTTTCTCAAGGTACTACAGGGTGAATGTTGCCACTCCCCACCCAGTGGACGTGGCCCTCTTCCCCGAATCCTCCGGTTCTACCCTTTGAGGTCTGTAATCAGGATTCCTCGTGACTTGGCTGGTATAAGTCATTCAGTGCTTAAAGCACCGCCTCTGGCGGTCAGCAGGGACGAAATAGAACGATAGTTACGTATGTAACTACGGTTCTATGAGTCCTGAATGACCGCCAGAGGCACTCTTGTCACTCAGAATCCTCGTGTTCTCGCGAGAAGATTCTGTAGGGACTGAGCCCCGGACGACTGCCGGAAGTTATAGACGACTCCGGGTCATCACGGGGTCAACCGACATTGTTGGTATAAAATACTCGACTGCGCATGCGCGAAGGGACGTATTCAGTGCTTAAAGCACCGCCTCTGGCGGTCATTCAGGACTCATAGAACCGTAGTTACATACGTAACTATCGTTTTATGTTGGGTCCCTGGTCATGACTATATTTTCGTATGGGAATTCCGGAACGCGGAAGTAAACATGCTCTCTAAGATAGAATCTGCGCCGTTTGACGGCCTGTTTTAGTTTAAGTTATTCTGAATTCGGGAACTTTAAGTACCTATACATTCCGCTGCGAATATCTCCTGTGGCGCGGAAGCCGTTAAGTATTTTTAATCTTTGTTTGACCGATTTGGTCGCTTTATTTCTTCTTGTTTGTTTACCGTTTATTGTACCGCCTCCCGGTGGGCGGTTGGCTTGTGCGGCTACGTCCCTGCCTCTGATCTGCTGTGTCATAGCTATAGCGCCACTAGCTAGCCAGATAAGCGGTACAATGAGGTGTCAATAAACAAGGAAGGAAGAGAAGAATCAAAGCGACCAAATCGGTCAAACAAAGATTAAAAATACTTAACGGCTTCCGCGCCACAGGAGATATTCGCAGCGGCATGTATGGGTACTTATACTTCAAATATTCAGAAAGCCTCACACGGAAAAATGTCGTCAAATAGCGCAGACAGGCGTTATCCATGTTGTTTATGTTTTATGAATGGCCGCGTACCAGGTGGCATGGTAGTGATGCAACAGGACCCCATGGACTGGGTCGAACAAAATGTCAGAAACTTCAGTACCATTGGGTTCTGCTTGGAGGGCTATAGAATGACATGACCTACCTGTGTCTTCTCACTGTCAGGATCTTCCAGCCAGCTGTAGGGATCAGGGATCTTCTTGCCATGATAATCGTCCACCTGGGACAACAAAAAACAAACGTTACATTCCGTGCGTGAGGCATGACAACGTGTAACGCAATGAAAGGAGGGCTCGGCAAACACGCACAACAGCAACATACTCGGAGAGCGGAGTCATTATAAAAGTTATCAAAGGCCCATTCACTTGTCAACAAAGGCAGTCTGCGTTGACAGACCGTTGGCTAGCCACGCTAGCTAGCAGGCTAACAAAGCAGAAGGCAGCCGTTCAGTTCAATGAATGGGAAAGCATGATGATTAAGCATCCCCGGCTTGCTAGCATCCCCACCAGCAGGCTAAGTTTAGATAACAATACTCACAACTGCCTCGTCGCGGTAAGCCTGGGGATACTGAAAAGACATGTCGGAGGTCAGGTGTCGTGCTTTTCGCAGGAGAAAGGGCTGTTTCAGGGATGTAAATAGTGGTTTTGAAATGACTCTGTGGATCCTACAAAACATCAACTTGAGCAGCTTGCAGAACAACAGATCTGCTCTCTGGTTGCAACAGTCAACGAGCACTCTCAAGAGAACAGCGCTGGTTTCTTTCTAGTCTCTTAGATTCGGACGGCGCCCTCTGTTGCTGGAAAACTGTACATCTGGTAAAGGTTTAAGACCTATGATTATATATTATAATTATAATGATGATTATTATTATATATTATATTATGATTGTCTATTGTCTTACCTTGGATCAAGACTATCATAGATGTATTTTTAATGTCAGTCAGACTATAAAATATTTTTTATTGGCTTGCTAATAGCTGGATGGGTCAGTGTCAACACATTTTCTTTGGATATGGCTCCTTGTATGTCATTTATAATTAAAGGGAGGTAGGCCAGGGTATTAATTTTAATATATTTTCATTCAATCATTATGTCGAAATAGCAAATGCTTTTAAACATAATGATTTACATTTCGTGCAAACTGTCAGTAGTAGGCTACTCTTCACAATATTTTACACTATTTGAAATATTTAACTTTAATTCACAGAATGGAAGTCAAGGAGTCTGATTGGGAAGAAACCTTCCCCAAATGTGTAGTCATTATGTCATAGATATGTCATAGAGAAGTCAAATTATATTTGTCATATAAATAGTTGTTATAGTTAGACAGTGAAAGTGAGTAGTTTTGTTTTTGCTGTTTTTTGCATTTGGTGTTTTGTGGTGGTTTTGTTTTCTGCCTGTCTGCCTGTAAATGCAAATTAGCCGGTATAGCAGACTCTGGTGCAATTACTTTTAATTGTGCACACACAAACAACAAATGAATGAATTACTCCAAAACCCTGATCAAGTTCTGATTAGTTACCTTATCCCTCCACAGGTTAAAGGTTATCAGACTGATCAGGATGTCTCTATCAGCGACCCCATCAATCCTTCACTCTTCATTCTTTCCCCAGTCACCCCCATCCTCCGCAACCCCCGGCCCTTCCTTCCTCTCTCTCCTGGTTCATCAGTCAACCCTGATTTGACTATCTCTACCATTGTGAGTCTGCATGGGACGCACTGATTGGTAGCACAATTTAAAAACTACTCATGTCATGATTAAATGCTTTAGCTATTTAAAAATAGCAGATCTACAAGCTCATATCGCACCACCGAGTGGCGCGATACGAGCTTGTAGGTCTGCTATTTTTGAAAAATCGAAGAACGACTGACATTTTTTTAGAATCTGATCTCAGGTCAGAATGGGTTCATCAGACCAGTGTGTGTCCAGCGGAAACCTCGTATGAATCTGATCTCAGGTCAGAATGGGTTAATTAACCACATAAACCCCAGCATCCGTATTGTGGGAAACGCTTTCGCAGAAAATAACCGATTGCTCACAGCAAAAGCTTCCCCCAAAATAACAGAAAACATAATATACTATAGCATAGAGCCCTATGGGACTCCACTCAACCATAATAGGGTTTAAGTGGTTAACTGATGTGGAGAAGGTGACAACTATCTTCCGATTAACGATTAGCGATTAACTTCAGGTATTATTTCCACTCCAAACTTTTGGTGTGTGTGCATGCGTGCGTAGTTGCGTACGTGTGTGTGTGTGTGTGTGTGTGTGTGTGTGTGTGTGTGTGTGTGTGTGTGTGTGTGTGTGTGTGTGTGTGTGTGTGTGTGTGTGTGTGTGTGCGTGCGTGCACGTACGTACATGCGTGTACGTGCGTGTGCGTGCGTACGTGCATCTCGGTACACCTGAGTGGTTGTGCGTGCAAGTGAAGGAATTTTGTGGGTGTGCTGCAACGGCCGCTTCACACAAAGTGGTGAATACAGAATGCTAAAAATGACAACTATCTGATTCCAGCCACAGTTGCCATTGGTGAGTAAACATGGTCTTCTGTACTGTACAGTACGTGTTGTTTTATTCTACTGCCACGCCAGAATGTGACTGTACTTCATTCTAAAGTGATGTCAACATCAGCTCTAGGACAGATTTAATTACCAGTTGTGTTGGTGTTTCTTAGAAAGGAAAACAAGAAAAAGAAATTGTTTGGATGCTGGCCCGCTGCTGATCTCGGCCACTCTGACATCTAGAGATATTTGAAAGACTGTCTGTGTCACCTGACATCCTCTCTGAGACGTGTCAGAGCTGTCATTAGGCCAAGAGAAGATTCTTCATATGTTGCTCCCTCGTGGGTGAATGGTCAGTGAAAGTGGAAGCAGAGAGAGAGAGAGAGACATGGTTTTGGGATCCCTTCACCTTGAGGTGATGGTCATAGACATAAGTCATACACACAGTGAAATTTGGTATCTGCATTTAACTACCAGTACTTAAACTCAAGCATCCATATTCTGGGGTAGTTATCCTGAGAACATGAACGGTGGGCACTACAGGGACAGCACCTTGGGGAGTAAACGGTAAATGGTGCATTTATATAGCACCTTTATCCAAGGCGCTTTTTGCAGAGAGAGGGGGTTCGGGGTGCCAGAGTTAAATTAGCACTCTGGACCTGTGGACCATGTGCTTTGCTCCTGATTTCACATTGCTGCTTCTCTTGACACGAAGAAGAGACCCTTTACTCTATCCTGATTGGTTGCAGCTTAGACAGATAGAAGGTCAGAAGTCTTTGTGTCGAATGCTTCGGGTCGGTGGGTCTTCTTGTCCTCTTACAATGTGTGGGGTTGCTCTCGATTCTGAGTTTAAGGAATGATATTCTCCCAGGCTAAGAGAATTTCTTCCTGTTTGCTCATGTCAGCCTCGGATATGGGTCATGACTCATCATGGAACAGTTGGCCCGACACCTCGGTTTCAGAACGACACAAGTAAACGTGAGGAGAGAGAGAGAGGTGGGGCAGGCTGGGGGTGGGCAGATGGATAAACGGACAGAGTTAGAGAAGGAGTTTGTGAGTAAGTTGGTGTCAATGCAGTGGACAAGGGGAAGGCTGGTTGAGAGCATAGTAAACACACGTGAATTAGTGTTCATAGTTTCCTAATTGTCCCTCCATTGTCCAGAGCCCATGGTCAGCCGTGAGGTGTCCCAGGGCAGGAAGCACCTGTCCCTGTGGCAGGCGGACAAAGAGGGATGGCCACCTGTTGTCTTTCACCCCGCAAGGTCACTACCAGGTCAGCTACTCATTCATAAATCTCTGCGGTTTCAACTTGACCCAATACTATTAATCATTACCTTCTGTGAGAGGTGTTTATTCTCTCTTCCTCTGTGGATATTGCTCCTTTTCCTCCTTCTAGTGAACTAACACTAACACGGCACACATGCAGGAATGAGCTGCTGGTCATGCCCCGTGGTTTACTGTAACTTGTCGACGTGCGATAAGAGCAAGTAAGATCATCAAATAATGGAGGCAGGTGCACAGGGTTTTCAAAGCCTGCGATCACAAGATTAGATATTACCCACATCACATATTCCAGCCTGATCAAAGACTTGGTATGGCCATTTGGCCTTTTCATTTTTCTTCTCACCCCTTACAGTGTACAGGCTTCTTCCAACATGGACATCTGTGTCCTATACCGTTAAGCCAAGCGGGATCTCAAGGCGTATATACTGTAACAATACACTGGCAGTGATAACGGGGATGCTTCTAAATGCAGAGATCAGACAGGGGCAGTTTTTCTGTCTGTTTCTCTCGCTCGGCTGTCATTAGCCCGGGCCAGAATAACAGGCTTACCCCCATGTCCTGTCCCCTGTGTGATTTGGTGGCGGGGGAGTCGACGGTCAACACTACGTGTCCCCTCAGATGTCCTCTCAGACAGCAGGATGTTATTGAGGATCCGGCCAAGGAAATTACAGTGCACAAAAGAAGAGGGGAATGATTGGTGCACAAATTACAGGAAGTGTGAGATGTGTTTGTCATCATGCTTGCCAAGGTGAAGTAGGTTTGTTTGCAATTGGGGCCAATCCCATTGGCGCCCAGGTAAGAAGAAAAGAGTAGAGACTAATGTGGTTCAAATAATATCAAAAGAAGACTCCTTTTATTTGAGCTGTGCAAACAAGTTGAACGTCGTCTCGTGGTGACCTCACTTTTCTTGTTTTGGGATGACAGCATCACACCATGTCTAATAAGGTACTGTCAGTATCTTTTCAGACGTACAGTTACCAGAAACAACATATAATAAGAGTGACACTAAGACCAAGTCAATCACCCTGCAGGGAAAAAAGGAAGTTTGACATTGTTTCCGCTGACAGCACTGAAAAGGGTAAAGAGAGCACTCAGGTTACCAGCAGCGCAGTTGTTGAGAGACTCGCAGAGAATAGGACAGTTTTACAACAACACAAAGCTTATAGCTGAAAGAGGTTTTGGCGAGCTCGCCGCTGGTGTGCGCACCCACCCACCCACGCATGTTGTTTGTTGTTGCATTATGAGCTCAGACTACGTTCACAGGCATATCATGCACTAGTGAGCGGGCGAGATGATGTCAGAGAGACTTGGCCGTGGAACTTTTTCTTTGATCTGATTCATGAAGAGAAAGGCCCTGTATGTATATACACCAATATGGCTTTCAATGTGTTTATGTCCTTGTCAAACTTGTCAGTGTGCTCTCTCCTTCCAGCACGCTGCCCCATTTGCGTGAATGCCGACAGTCACATTTCCAGACAGAGCTTGTGCACTTATCGTCGCAGACATCTCAGACATCTTACAGAGAGCCCTCCTCTCGTTTTAATTAGTTAGACGAGAGCAAAGACGAATGGCTGAACAAAGCTGGGAGTTAATGACACCTTGACTGACTGGAGTCACTGAGGTCTGTGGTAATGTGTGTGTTGACCTCGGACAGACAAGTTGAAGAACTGCAATTTGTCTTCAAATGAACACTGTGCATAATGTACACACACACACACACACACACACACACACACACACACACACACACACACACACACACAAAAGGTGTGTCCATCAGGTCTCCCTCTTCGTCTCCTTTGTCTTTGAACCTCCTCTTCTTTGTTTTTCTGGCTTATCAAAAGAAGGGGCAGAGAGAGAACGAATGTATCGCCTGCGTGCAGACGGTTATTTACCCTTTTAGAAGCTGAACAAATATGTGTGTGTGTGTGTGTGTGTGTGTGTGTGTGTGTGTGTGTGTGTGTGTGTGTGTGTGTGTGCGTGTGCCCTGTAATTTACTGTTGACATGTGCACTTACAGTGGGGCTCTGGGACCCTGGTAATGACTGGGACAGGTAACACTGGAGACAGGTGGACGAGCTTACGGTCCTCATAGACACAGAGTGTGTGTGTGTGTGTGTGTGTGCATGACTGAGTGCGTGCGTGTGTGTGTGTGTGTGTGTGCCGCTGTGTGCATGTGCGAGGGAGTGACTCAGACCACGACATGCAGACAGACACAATGGCACCTGATGATGTCATTGATATTGTCACAGTGGTAGTGGTAGTAGAAAAAAAAGTCCCTCTTATGGTTAAACGAACATTCCTGAGCAGTGGACTCACCATGGCCACTCGAACCCACTCTGCCCTCATTTTACTCCTGTTCATTCACAAAACCACAACACTCTACAGTATCTGCTGCCTGCGTTCAATAAGCACAGAATACAACCTCTGTGTTCCGGTCATTTAACCACTTAACCCATTTAGGCTTGAGGACGATTCTACAAATACCTTCTAAATCATGACAGTTTTCAGAAAAACCCATGTTTCTGTGTCAGTCGTTCTCAAACTATTTTATGTCAAGGACGCCCAAAAATATACGGAATTGGCCGCCGACCCCCATCTGAAAATATGTCGTTCCACTTGTAGCGCGGCGCTACTGTAGATCTGCTATTGTAGATCTGCTATTTCTCAATAGCTAAAGTATAACATAAACACCAAAAGAAAATAGCAGAAAATAGCACATTGACAAGCTCAGCCTGGAAATCATGACGAGTCTGCCAGAGCTAAAACAAATGAGTGATAGGGGTCCACGTTTATGACGTTATGGCCGATATCCCATCTCCAATTATTTGCAGGGTCATATCTGCCGATACCGATTCTGACCGATTCCAATATTATACAGAGGACCACAATGGAAACAAGCCTAGGCCCTAGGCCGGGGCTTGGCCCAAAGCCTGTTAATAAATTATTCAATCAATCAATAAATGTACTATTTTTCCAAGTGTCTGTTTTCACTATTGAATGACTACTGAATGAGATGAGTACACAGAATAAATGTAGAATTTAGCCATTGACGGTCACATTATTATTGCAGCATCAATATCTGTGAAAATAATCTGGATTCTTTTGAGACCGATCCGATACCGATATTGTATTTTTATGGCCGATATGCTTTCCCCAAAATAGCAGAAAACAGAAAAAACACTAGTATAGAGCCCTGAGGGACTCCAGTCAACCACATAATGGTTTAACCCATTTAGACCTGAGGCCGATGTCAGTGGTGCTCAACGTTTTTCATGTCAACGACCCCCAGAATTATCTGTATTTGGCCGCGGACCCCCTTCTGAAAATATGCTGTTCCAGGGACCCCCCCAGAAGCAAAGATTTTTCAAAAATATGTTCCCGTCCTGAAGTGTTGAAAACCTGTTTTTCTGATTCATACTCATTTGCCTCCTTTGAAAATCTCAGTGCTATCGGCAGGCACATTCGGCTTATTCGGTCTGGCTTATTAGCCAGGCTACAACAGTGCTACTTTGTCACCCGTTGGTACCCTAAAGTTTAGGGCCTAAACATACAGACATAGGGAGCCTAAACATATAGGGACACACATTGCTGTGTATTGGAGTGGCTGCACCACTCAAAAATAGTAGCTACATACACAAGCTCACATTTGACGAGCTGTGAGCTTGAGGGTTGGTTATTTTCAGTAAAGAGATTTGGTGTAGAGGGGGGGGGGGGGGGGGGGGGGAGCAAGTTGACCTCTGCAGACCAAGGGAAATGAAGTACGTATATATGATATGATTTAAGTGGTTATAATTTATAATCCTGGAAGAGGGGAAAATAGATTTTTGGTCTCGATGACGCTTCCTAGTTGAATAGAGGTTAAATACTAAATATCTATTTGTGTCCGCTTGCCCCTTTAATAATAAGATTGCCAGCAGAGCCAGAGATCGATGTCGGTATCACTTTCTGCACCGTAAGGGATTGGTGACACACATACAGACCAGCGTGCGTGTGCACAGCGCACGCACAGTGCACATCACGAGGTGCACGCTCAAAGACGTTGATGCACGTCGCAGACAACTGTACATTTAATTAGGCCTACCACGTCCTCTTGAGAGGATCCCTGTATGTGTGCATGTGCATGCATGTGCGTAAGAGAAGTGTTTGTGTATGTTTGCATACAGTATATCAGTGTGCAACTGTGCGTGCATGTGTGTGTGTGTGTGTGTGTGTGTGTGTGTGTGTGTGTGTGTGTGTGTGTGTGTGTGTGTGTGTGTGTGTGTGTGTGTGAGTGTGAGTGTGAGAGAGAGAGAGAGAGAGAGAGAGAGAGAGACAGAAAACAGTATATTGGAAACTCTAGCCATGTGTCAGAGTGTGACGACATGGATCAGTTTCACTTGTTTGTTCAGAGGCCATCAAAAAATATGGAAGGAATCTGAGTATGCCAAGTTAGCAAGACTGAGTATGCCAAGTTAGCAAGACTGACTGACTGACTGACTTACTGACTGACTACTGTAGCTGCCTCTGATAAACAAGAGAGAAAGAGACGAGAGACACTTTGACACAAAGTACAGAGGTACTGTATAGTACTACTGCTCTCTGCAAATACAGCAGAGAATTGAGTTGTGTTGTGTACCGTCCGTAACATACTGTTAGGGTATTGTGTTTATAACAGCCCCGATATTTATATTAAGCTCAACAGGATATGTATAGTCGGCTATTTATATCAGTGAATTGTATGTCTATGAGAGCATGCTGGTGTGGGTGTAAGTGTATGCACGTATGCACACGTGTGCACACACGCGCGCGCGCACGCACGCACGCACGCACGCACGCACACACACACACACACACACACACACACACACACACACACACACACACACACACACACACACACACACACACACACACACACACACACACACACACACACACACACACACACACACACACACACACACACACACACACACACACACACACACACAATAGTGTTTATCATTCCCGGATGGTGCGTCTCACCATTGGCAATCATAGTCTCTCTCAGTAATCAAGAAGCAGACAAAATATTGTGAGGAAGAGCCTGTTTGGTTTATCTTTCGAGAGCTTCCACCTTATCTGCCGTCCTTTAGAAACTAGCCTTTCAATAGCATTTAAAATTAGTTTTAATTTAAATTTTATTGCTAAGACACCTTGTATTTATTCATTATTATTTAGCTTGATTCCAAAGTTGCGATTTCATTTGGTTTGAAGGAATATCTTGGATCTGATGAGATTGTCTTGATCCAAGCAGCAAAGTGATGTGTCACCTAAAGAAACAAACATTATTGACTTTAAGAACTGAAAGAGAACAACGTGAAATGATCCCTTATAATGTCAAAATAAATTATACGCAAATTAATCAGAACTTACTCTACTCTCACCTATGGTCAAGTGTGGGTTATATGACCGAAAGAATAAGGTATGGAATAAAAGAGTCCGAAATATGTTTTCTCCAGGGGGCTGGCATCTCCCTCAGAGATAGGGTGAGAAGTTCAACCACGCGAGAGAGACTCGAGAGTCGAGTCGCTGCTTCTTCGCCTGGAAAGGAGCCAGCTTAGGTGGTTCGGGCATCTGGATAGGACGCCTCTTGAGCGTCTCCCTATAGGGAGGTCCTCGATGCACGTGCCACTGGGAGGAGACCCCCGGGCAGATCAAGGATGAGACAGGAGGAATTACATCGACTCACTGGCCTTGGAACACCTCGGGATCCCCCAGGAGGAAGTTACTAATGTTGCTCTGGAGAGGGAAGTCTGGAGCTCTCTGGTGGAGCTATTGCCCCTGCAACCCGACTACGGATAAGCGGTTGAAGATGGATAGATTAAATTAATCAGGACATCACTTACTGGGTTTGCACTCCTCTGGTAAATACCGGTAACATGTCACGCAATGCCGATGCAAAACAATGACGCGTGGTGGGACATCACAGCTCACAAACATTGACAGTATGGCCTAGCGGTCTGGGCACCAATGCAGCCTGATCGTGTCCTGATCCTGACGACCGGTGCTGCATGTCACTACCCGTCTCTCCCTATATACCCACTTACTGTCTATCTACGGTGTATACTATCAATAAAGGCAGGAAAAGCTAAAAAATAATAAAATATACCGGTATATATATTTTTATTAAGTAGCCTATCTGAGACAAGGATCAGGAAGCATTATATCAGCCTACTGAGAGGGCGCCCTATGGAGGGCGCACATGAAAAAAAATCAGAGTGTTCTTGGTTAATGGTACAAGATACCGGGGAGCGGGAACTCTGGGGGGAGGGAGGGGTAAAAACAATCAACTATTTTTGTATGCTATCTTTTCGACTCATATATGTGACTTGGAAATTTAATAAAGAAACTTTGATCAAAAGAATTGTTAATTGTTCATTTGAGAGCCAGTGTACATTTGTACACTTGTTAAATGAACGGCCAGGCATTTGACAGTGTGCTAGTGAGCCTCTGAGATGGGCTGATAAACAGAGAGAGAGGACGGGACTTAAACTAGCAAATACGTGTGGGAAAACAGAAACACCCGGGAGACCAAAAATACCCCGGAAGGATGTTTCCACTCTGATGATGAAATCAAGCATCAGGAGTTCTCAGGGCAGGACGGTGGCTCCAATTAGCAGTGATGACGTGTGTGTGTGTGTGTGTGTGTGTGTGTGTGTGTGTGTGTGTGTGTGTGTGTGTGTGTGTGTGTGTGTGTGTGTGCGTGTGTGTGTGCGTGTGCGTGTGCGTGCGCGTGCGAGTTTGGCCATGTAAACGTATATTTTCTCATGCCAATAAAGCCCATTTGAATTGACTTGAATTGAGAACGAGAGATAGATAGATAGAGAGAGAGAGAGAGAGAGAGAGAGAGAGAGAGAGAGAGAGAGAGAGAGAGAGAGAGAGAGAGAGCTTGCAGGCATGCATTTGTCTAATCCATATTGCTGTCTGTGTTGAATGAACGATGCATTGCCTATACCTACAGCATAACTCACACAAAAATAACCATCTAGACTCTGGGTCACACACACACACAGTTCATTTCAATGTGATTCAACCCTTTGTGCAGGTACAGACGTGGTAGTAGCGCTCCTCTTCAAGGTGGGTGGTATCGTCAGGAACTTAGGAGACATCTGTCGTGAGGTGCAAGCAGCATTCCTTTTCTCTGCTCGGAATCACAGTAATAACCATTGGCCTGTCAACAGGAGATCCACTTTAAAGGGGGGAGGGTGGTGGGCGACGGGGTGCAGGATGTGATGAAATGAAGAGATGGAGAAAGACAAGCTACCTTGCTACAGCACAGTTTGTAGTCCTATAGCACCCGGAAGTTAATGTTCACAACTGAAGTTACTGGAAGTTATGTTCACAACTGAAGTTACTGGAAGTTATGTTCACAACTGGTTCACCTGGCAGGGTTTCCAATGCATTTTACAATTCATGCTGAATATAAGGCCTGTGGCCTACTACATGAATTATGATACACCCGACAGTTTTGAAGCTGTTGAGGTTTTTTAAATATTGCATTAGTTGCCTAAAATCTAATCATATTGTGGCTCTAGATCCATGCACATGGGAACGGCGTAGCTCCAAAGTGCACGTGTCCAGCGTGTGACGTGAGACTACTCAGTTTATGACATATCTATCATGTAGGGCTCCAAATTTGGTGGAGGATTCAGCCCTAACCGAGGCCCGTTGGCTTATTTGGAAAAAATAAATCAGTGCAGATATACTTCTGTGGCCTACTGGCAGTGTGCAAAAGACATTTGGTGCTGGATGGTGCCACGGTTTGCGAGACTAGATCCGAACATACAGACAGACACAGACCAACGCAGGCTCACAGACACACCCCTCTTACAGACAGACACAGACCAACGCAGGCTCACAGACACACCCCTCTTACAGACAGACACAGACACAGACCAACGCAGGGACACAGACACACCCCTCTTACAGACAGACACAGACACAGACCAACGCAGGCACACAGACACACCCCTCTTACAGACAGACACAGACCAACGCAGGCACACAGACACACCCCTCTTACAGACAGACACAGACCAACGCAGGCACACAGACACACCCCTCTTACAGACAGCCTTTTGCAGAGCCACACTAGTACGTATGTAGATTCATGTAGATGATCCTGTTGAACAAAACATATTAATACCATAAGCCTTTTGTTTTGCTAAAGAGCTTATTTCCTACAAAAAGATGTTATGTAACATTATTTTGGTGTGTTGTGCACAGATGTTATACGTATATCAAAGAATGGCATTGGATTAGTTATTGCTGTGACTGGGCATTAATTGCTCGGGTATACTGTATGTTAGCAAAACACGTTTTGAACTGCAGTTCAACTGGCGAGGCTAAACAGGCTTTAAACCACCCTGAGTCCTTTGTTTCTTAAGCCATAAAATGCATTTACAGCAGACTTTGAGAACAACAAAGGTGTTTTTCATGATGTGGAATGGACTCGATGACACCTGGAGAGGGAAAAAGTGAGAGGGCCACATGAGCAGAGGAGGGGACAAGAGCACAGGGGCGTCAGAATGTAAAACATCTGAGAAAGCCTGCTATGTATGAAAAGATCTGGTTGATTTTACTATATGAGTTGTTGTCAAAGGGTGTTATGGACAATACGGAGTAATGAAGCTGTGTAGTTTACCTTTTTTTGGGGGGGGGGGGGGGGGGTCCTTATGTTTTCCAGTTTAGTTTTTCTTGTTGCTGTTTGTTTTTGTTTTTCTGATGATCTGATGATAATGTGTGCATTGTCAATAAACAAATCTTTAAAAAAAAAGAAAAAGAAAAAAAAGAATGTAAAACATCTCTCATGGAGTCAGCCGTCATAAAAAATAACATTTAGAAAGGCAGAAGGCGGAGACAGGTTGTAAAAGGGGCGCAGTCTCAACCATCCCTGGTGATGGTCATTGTCCCAGGGAGTGGTGACAGAGTGGAGGGGGGGGGGGGGGGGGGGTTCGGGGCGGGGGCGAGTGGAGGCGTCTTTTTGGTCCTATACTGCGAGAAAATGCTGCTAGGCAGGTACAGACTCGGCCATGGAAATTACAAGGCTATACCACCAAAGACAGAGAGAGGCCCCCAGAAGGCTGACCCTGCTTCTTAAGCCTGATTTATAGTTGCATGTGCGTGTTGCACACTCCAAAATAGCAGATCTACAATCCCTGGATTGTAGAACTAGATTCCTGTTCTTTAAAAGTGTTTGAACACCTTGATAGTAGAATCCTCTGACCCCGCACCCTCCCCTCCTTTCTCTGTATAATTATACCTTACTAGAGCGATGGAAGTTGGAAATGCATGTACCTCCCAGTTATTACTTGCGCAAGTACTGTAATCGGCCGCGTATGTCGGTCGTATTGTCCGTTGGCCAATCAGATATTGGTATTGATCGGCTGAGGTACGTTTCGAGGTTGGCGCAGAGTGCATTTCTAGTTATGTCTGTGTCACTTTTATGCCCATATATGGAGTCCTTCGTCCGGCATGCCCAAATGTGGAGTTTATGCAAATGTCAGAACATCATTGTGATGTCAGAAAAGGCCAGCTCCATATATGGAGATATAGGGGTGATCAGGTCCGGGCAGAGGCCTTTCGTGCTGGTTCCGGACAACCCGCTATCCGACGGACTCGACCTCCCTGTGGGTGTGTGGAACGCGTGTGTCGAATTTGAAGTCGACGGGGCGAACGGTTCTCGAGTTACGTGCATTATAGCCGTACACACGTACGTACAGAGACTTGGTGCATTTATAGATAGATGATTCTACTGAGCTTTTGTAGTGAATCTGTATTGTTTTGTATTGTATGTTGTATTATTGATGAATTGAGTGAAATGGACCACAATGGAAACAAGTCCCTGGGGCTTTTTGTTGCGTTAGCATGGCTCATGTCTAATTGGACCCTGTAGGCCTACAAACCCTCCCGCTCGCTCAGGTCAGCCAACGCAGGGTGAAGTACCTTCACTAAAAACGCTGGGACAATGCACCACACGTCCCACAATATTCTCCCTTCTGGCTCCAAAACTATATGAAATGCACTTCCCATTACAATCAGAACTGCAGACAGATAGCATTTTTGTAGACATAGCACTGGTCCATAGTGTGTGTATGCACTTGCAATAGCCTCACGGCCCACCAATGGGCCCCAGCCTACAGGTTGGGTATCGCCGATATGACGCATACATGAAAAATATGATTCCTCAATGCCACTGTCAGTCAACAAATACTACTGTATGTTCACCCTCTGATGGACAGTTCCACTGCTTTGTGAACTATGGTGGCGTTACAGTGCCACTCTCATCCCCGTGGCAGGCCGCCGCGGACATCATAACACGCGTACGACAGGACTTTGATACAACTACGCAGTAGTTCACTCTGAGAGTGGATTTGACACGCATCCATTCCACACACACACCTTTGTACAAGGCACAGGGGAATGAGCAGATGCACGCACACGCACGCACGCACACACACACACACACACACACACACACACACACACACACACACACACACACACGCGTGTCTAGAGTAATCTCCACCACCACTACCACAATGAAAAGTGCGTTGTTGTTTTGATAAGTGAATCACTCATACACACGGACGGTGGGGACACAGATGTTGTGTTATGAATTGCACAGGTTGAAAAGAGCAACAGGAGAGTTGAACAGAACGTGATGAATGAGATATGTCTGAGGGGAGGGAGACACAGGAAGAGAGTAAGAGAGAGAGAGAGAGAGAGAGAGAGAGACAGTGCAGAGAGGAGTGGACTGTTAAATTACATGGCGGCTCTTGTCAGCGGCTGTAATTAGTAGCTTGGATAGGTGTGGTGAGTGCAGCAGGATGCAGGACCGACGAGCATGCAGGACTACTGGAGGTGAGAAAACAAGGTGAACCGCGGAGAGGGACTGTGAAGGTAGCCCGCCCTATACCATTAGGTTCTCCCTCCCGGGGTCCTTGGTGGAGTTAAAGGGGGATCCCCAGCTAAGTGATACATAGTTAGGAACCAAATGGACCCCTATGGGTCTGTAACTCAGAGAGTGTACAAATGGAACCAAACGGACCCTAAAGACCTAAACCACACCGAAGGGTCAAGACGGTTATAGCGTTGTCCCTGCGGTGTGATATGTTTTGTTGCACGTTGACCCACGGTGACCCTAGTGATTCAACACATGGGAAAACCACACCAAAAGGGTCAAGACGGTTAACTCCTTGCAACCGTGTGGACCCAAGGAGTTGCATGGTGACCCTTTGGTGTGGTTAGGGCTTAACGGGTCCATTTGGCTCCATTTGTACACTCTCAGAGTTAAATTAAAGGTATATTCAGTGATTTCACTTAATTCAAATATCACTTATTTTTTTGTTTTGTTGTGATAATCCTCCCTACTATAGAGTAGTAACTATAAGAGCAGTTAACCCCTGGGGGGGTCAAAAAACCTTAGGTTTCGTTTTTGACTCTCTATCCTGATTGGATGAAAGGCTTAGGTCCCACAGCCAAAAACGAAACCTATAAGGTTTATTGAGTGAAATCACTGAATATACCTTTAACATTGACTTTACAACATAAATTGGGATTCCAGAGATATAAATGCCATTAAATTGGGGGGTCTGTCGCCCATAATGCAGTTCAAACTGTGGGTCCTTGAAATTAAAATCACAGCCAGAGCCGTAAAAATGTTCTCTTATGGGGGCGTTCCTAATCCTATACCATAGCTTTTCAAACGGGGGTCCGCGGCTCCGCGCTGCAGGCTAATGAGTGTCAATTTGGGGGTCCTTGACATGACAAAAGTTTGAGAACCACTGGCCTATACAACACTATACAGCGTCCACGTGGACCGCCAGAGACAGGAATCATCAGCCCCGGGTCATGATGATGATGTGAGAGGACGTGACGTCAACCCTTCTGAACCACGCACACAGCCAACGACGTGTAGAGTGAAGTAACGTGCAGAGTAACGTGTTTTGCTCGACGTGTATTTCTGGTCCACCGCGATGGCGTGCGCTTTGAAGCGTCTTGTAGATGTTGCTATTTGTGCCAACTTCCGTGTGGCATTGTATAGTATGACCAAGTATACTAACATATAATTAAACACATAGACAGACATAGGCCTATTCTCACACAGACACACACACACACACACCCCGCTGGTGTGCAGAGTTGTCGCGTGCCATCACCGGCCATGTCGCGTGTGGAGGATAAATCCACTCATTCAGACAGTCGGCAGGGTGGCAGCTTGCCAAGTCAGACGTGGCCTTCCGACTAGGAAAAATAACAGTTTGCACTTGCAGTAATTAATTACTATGCCTGGGTGACCCTATACGACGCAACACCAGTTAGTCCTGATGCCATAGCACGCCACAGATAAAACCTGAGAAAACACTGTCGTGTCAGGGGGTTCTGTGGTTCTGAAACTTCACCCATTCTAAGCATGTCCATTTGGAACACCCCCTCAAGGAACCACGGAGGGTCCCAGGACCCCACTCTGAGAACCACTGCCGTAAAATCCGACTTGATAAATCAATAGGGAAGGTTACTTTTGAAATGTCATCCGTTACAGATTACACTTGTGAAATTGTTAACACGTATGTGTGACGTATCGTCACACATACATTTGTACATTTGTTTACTACTGTTTCTAAATCAAATCAGGTTAGAATGAACGCAACCCACACATAATGACACAACGCAGGAAACTATCAAACCCATTAGGTTACTTAATTGTGGTGTCTCGCACAGACACTATAATTACACAAGGTGTAGCGAATAATGAATATGTTCTAAATCTGCTGTTTCCGACACCGTCGGACATTACTCTTTGCTGTCTGCATGCACACGTCCGTCTAGCTTCCATGACCTTTGCCTACATGATTGAAAGATCTTGTACCTCCTAGCCTAGGGGGTCCTCAAAGTTACTATACAGGCGGCCCGTCAAATCTTTGTTTGATAGGTTATAAAATTTTGTTTAGGGATGTCCCGATCATGTTTTTTTGCTCCCGGTCCGATTCCGATCATTTGATTTTGAGTATCTATCTGCCGATATACAGATTTTTCCCCGATTCAATATTTATATTTTATTTGAACACTTATTTGAACATATCACAATCGCAAAATATCCAAAATCACAGACGATATCCAGTCATGATATGGATATAATATTGATACTAGGGATGTCCCGATCACGTTTTTTTTTCAGCACAATTTGATACAGTATGCAAATACAGTGGGGGTCCCTGCTGCATCTCTCTCTCTCTCTCTCAGCTAAGGGGTCCTTGGCATGGGTACAAGACCCCTGGCCTAGAGCATGGGAGCTTTTTATTCTTTTTAGCGGTGCACACCGCTCCAATAACTGGCCACGGGAGTCCGGGTGTCCCTATGCCCGTACTGTATGTCACTATGTCTGTTTGTACAGTATGCCTGTCTGTCTGTTTGGGGTATGAACAGCTGCAATACCACTGGGTGACCTATAGTGGCACTGTTGAGCAGCCTACATGGCAATTCACACTATAACCAACAATAAAACTGTACCGTACAGTACAGTAGCTATCACAATAAATGGATAGTTGCACCGCTCAGTTTGCACGGGTGTGATTTTACTATATATTCTGGTGTATGCCTTTTTACTTTTAGAAGGAGAAGGAGGGAGAATCACAGCAATTCTGCACAGTTTTCATCAGATATATAGGATTTGTGTTAAACAAGCATTAAATGAATACTTAAATATCAAGGGAAAGAAGTTTAATTCTACTTGATCTTCACAGCTTAATCCCTATTCACAAGTTCTTTTTGAACGATGATGTTGAAAATAGCAGATCTACATGCTCACTGAGCAACACTGTGTGGTGACCGCTGAGCTTGCAGATCATTGTTTTGGAAAGAAGCTTCCTAGAAAATGACGTGCCCAAATTAGTGGTGAAATTGTCACCCCTTGTAAATAATGTTTTCAACCACGGAAGCTCTGGATTACATAATTGTTATAACAGCTCCTTACATTTAATGATCTGTGTAAACCTTTCCTTCTAAGATACAGTATGTCAACTCGAGAGAATATCAGTTTCCATTAGGACAGATTGAAAATAACTTGCCGTTAAAAATAGCCGATATACAAGCTCGAAGCTTGTAGATCGGCTATTTTTGGTGAAGAGACTTGGCCTCGGTGTACTGTAGACTGTAAAAAATAATGCACCGAGTACAGTGCAACTCAGGTCCGTTTTTACTAAGAAGTAATAAATAATAAATTTATATATCAATTATTAGGTACTCTGAGGCACCGCTGGGACTTGTGTCAATGCACCCTAGGGCAGTGGTTCCCAAAGTGGGGTCCGGGGACCCCCCGGGGTCCTTGAGGGAGTTCCAGGGGGTCCCCAGCTAAATGATAGATATATAGGAACCAAATGCAACCGTACAAATATACAGTACATTCATGACCTCTGCAGTTATTGTCAAGATGTTCTTCACGACCAATAGTTATTGTTAACCCGAGTCCATCCCCACATGTTTTTTCTCTTCATTTTGAAACAGGTGACGCCTTCGCACCCCAACGGAGGAGGTAACTGTCAGAAGAAATGTATTATCCGGACATAGCTGTTGTTGACAGCCAGCGCGCCTCCAGGAGAAAGCTGTGTTGTTGTTCTTATCAGCCAGCCTTACGCCCTGGGGCAGGAGAGTGAGTGAGCAATGGACAGCTCACTTCCAACCCTCTAACCCCCCCCCCCCCCCCCACCCCCCCAAAAAGTGAGGCGGAGTCTTGAGGCAAAGGAGGAGGAGGAGGAGGAGGAGGAGGGGGGCGAGAGGAAATGGGGGTGTATCTCTCTCTCTCTCTCAAAATACACACGCGCACACACACACACTGACACACACACCTTGTCTCCTCCTCTGTGAGTCAAGAGATCGAGGCGCATGTTTAAACTTCCACTTAGTCACACACACAGGTACAGAGAACACACTGAGGTGTGTGGGAGTCAGAGAGGGAGAGAGAGAGAGAGAGAAGGAACAGAACCAAGTCAAGGAGACAGCAGAGATAGAGCTGCCACTGGTTGCTCACAGACTCTCAGCCACTCAAGCCAGCCTAGGGTGCACACAGCCTGCCCTATGTGTGGTTCTGCTGCCAGCTAGGTCACACACAGCCTGCCCTATGTGTGGTTCTGCTCAAGGCTTCACAGTAAGTTGCTGCACTTGCTCTTGCATGTATTATTGTGGGATGGGAATTGTGCATGCACAGTACATGTAAAATCCAGAGTGTAAATTCTAACTCCTAGAAGAGTTTTTTTTTCTTTTTTTTTTTTACGTTCCAAGGCGTTAACAATTGGGATTTCGCTGCAAATTTCTGTTGAATAGCCAGGACATAAAAATTCTGTACGTGTAAATCTTTACAGTTAAAAAGAGTTAAACTGACAATTGGGATTTTGGTATGTATTTCTGTTTATATAAAAGCATTTATCAATCTGGCATGGCACCATGGATCGGTGGTCTGCCACATGTCACCCTGTGCACCCAGCTGTGTGACTTTGACTCATCTCTCCATCTCAGAGGATATATTGTCTGCTGTGTCACTGGGTTTCATGCTTTCGAAGTGATCTGTCCCACTTGTGACATGCAGTCATTCCCAGTCAGCTGTGTGTGCCGATGCACTTCAGAGAAAGACGGCGTGGAATGCCAACCATCATGATATTTAAATGTCCGACAGTTTGTTGTCATGGCGTGTCAAGTAGCTAACAGGATAATTGTGTTGCTTCGAGGGACGCTCGGAAGAAATAATTTGTTCAGGTTAATTTGCTTTGTTCGGGAGTTAACATTATTTCAAGTGAAGAAAGGTGAACTACAAATGCAGAACGAAAGTGAGAGTAAGAAATGTGGTGGAATCCCCAAACCTATAGTATAATATTATATAGTAGGGTGTAATACAAAAAAAAAGAAAAAAGTGCTGGGTGATATTTGTATATTTCTAGTGGTGTCTTAAGTTAGAGAGACTTCACAGGATGCATGAACTAGTTAAATCAGACGTTAAAGTCACACATGAGCCTACAGTTTGGGCACCACAGCTGGTATCTTCTATAGTATCTCAAAGGCAAAAAAAAAAAGAGAAAAGATTAACCATAAAAAAAGGAATTCCTTGACTGAAATGTATTGAATTGAAGTTTGCTAACCGTTCTAAGAAAGAAAGAAAGAAAGAAAGAAGACAGCGGGGTGATGTAGAGATTGGGCTGAGAGCCAGGTTCCAGTGAGCTCAGAGGAAGTCTGGCCGATTCACTGGGAGCATTGGTTTCCTCGTGAAAGTGGTCCTGCTCCGGGGCTGACGCGCGCAGGAACCTCCCCCGTATAGCCTGGGGGTCGTGATTTGGACAGTCACAGGATGTTTGGGACAGCGGGGGCGACGGGGCAGCAAGCATCAGCGCTGCTCTTTGAAGTTTTGTTTGTCCGGTAGTAGTGGTGGTGGTTGATGGGAACGTTAGATACCCCCCCCCCGCTCTCTCCTCACCATCACCTTGCCAGGATACCTCCTCTGTGTCACACCTCCACCACAAGGATTTCTAATTTTGGATCTGTGTGAGACTGGACTTTCCCTCTGCCCGCAGCTGTGGTTTGCGTTGACCCATGGTTCTTCACATTCCTTAAGCATAAAGGCGTAAGGGACATTAGGAAGTAGACGAAGGAATAGGAAGTAGAAATAGGAAAGAGGAAAGACAAGAGGGCAAAGATCAACATAGACTCGCTGAATTCTAGAGATAGAGAGATAAAAGGTACCCAGAACTCCACGATTATTCTGTTGAGCTTTGTCTCTCAAATGATGTCCTTTAAACATGGGAGTGTTTTAAAGAATACAAGGTAACTTTGCCTGACAAAAACACCATTTTGACACATTGCCTGACAAACATCAAGTTGATATTTATCCGTATTATCTCCGTGTCTAGGCCTCTCAGCACAGTACAGCCATGTTAACGTCGGAAGGGTCGCCGAGCGGCACAGAGGTCATCACCGCGGCAACGCTGGAATCACAGCGCATCATGGATGTGGACATGACGTCGTGGACGGAGGCAGAATTTGAGGAGAAGTGCACTTACATCACAAAGGACCAACCAATGGAGGACGCCACTAAGACCCAGGGCCGGAGTCGGGCTGAGAGCTCGCTTCCCAGAAACCTGGGCCTGAGGCGCTGCCCCAACTCCACAGAGGTATGGCGGAAACAGGCTTTCTGTTCATAACGCAATGTGAATATAAGAGTTTGTCACAGTGAGTGTTTAACTCATCGTCACCATAATATAAATTTCCTTTGATTGGTTGACGATGCACATTTGGATTAGTCCCACGCTGATTTGAATTCACCACACTTTGCATATGAACGTTCCTCGTTCACTTTGACCTCCTTCATTAAAACCGACGGCCAAAGCCAGCCACGAAAACGTGTAAAAGGAAGTCAATAGTTAGTAGTTTCAGTCTCAGTCAAAAATGTAAATACATCCTCGTACAGTAAGCAGTGTGTAGTAGTAGTGTTTGTGAGTATATTCTGTGTGACCCCCAATTCTGCGTCACGTCTACATCCTTCCATCCCCTCGTCTATCCTCGGGCAGGAAGTGCTTGACATGTTGTCTAATTTCAGCTTTTCCTCCCCGCTATGTAAGACTTAAGACCAGGAGAGCGAGCGAGCGAGAGAGAGAGAAATTGAGTGGGAGGGAGAGAGAGAGAGAGAGAGAGGGAGAGAGAGAGAGTGGGAGGGAGAGAGAGAGACAATAGACAGCCCCTCACCACGCACCCTCAGGTCTCTATGATTAGCAGATTCCTGGCACCACTGCTGTCCAAAACACACAATTACACCGTAAAAAGCGAGGGCACCGGGACCCACTGTAGTGGATAGTGCCGTAAATTATCCTCAAGTGATGTGGTGTTGGCCATGAAAGTGGGTACGTGGTTGATGTTTAACTGGACAGACCAGGGACTCGGAGATGGGGGATCAAAGGTGGCCTTGTTTTGAAGCACATAAGAAGGGATTAAGTTGGTGTATTGTTGGAGGTGGCGGAAACGTGGGGTTTCCTGTTCAAATACACAATAGGGGATTAGTGATGAGTCTGTGAGTGCTGTGGTTCCTCGGCCTCCAGAGATGAGGGACCACAGCCAGGTGAGATAAGAGGAGATAGGGCCAGCTGTCTGGATCAAAATACCTGCACTACTACCACCTCTTTGACCTTCTAATAGCGTCTCTCTGGAGTCAGGGTGAAGAACGGGGTGTGTTTAGATAGGGGGGCGGACCGCATGGGTCGCTAGAATCGAGCTCGAAAACAATAGCAATGAAAGTGGATCGAGCTGCCTCAATAGACCACAGATGTAACTGTATTGTTAAGCGTTCAGTTTAGTGCATATACATGATGAGATCCAACTATAGTCTGACAGTATCGCTCTATACGATGAAAAGAGAATATGTTACCGTTGCTTTTATTAAGCTGCCTTTGAAGCCTTTTAGGTGCCGTTGACTGGCCGGGGTGTGCCCGTGACATTCTATCCTCTCTTCCCCACCCTGGAGGCTTGAGACGGGGGTGAGTTTCACACCTGCAGGTAGCAGAACAAGAGTAGCGGTTAAATTTTAATATGGCAGGAGAAACTAAAGATAACTAGTCTGATTGGTGTATGAAATATTCATCGTGTGAAGGTGAGAACGTAGTCTTCTGTTCACAGCCTCTCATGTTCTCAGGTTGCAGAATTGTATTTCAGCGCTCTGCAAATTGTCACCTCGGCGCCATATTGTCACGGGTACCAGGATTCATACGTTGTAATTGCTCATTTCCTAATTGTGAAGACAGACTACGGTATTCAGTTACGCCGTGAGCGGATGTGACGCTATAGTGGCCAGGTATAGGCGAAAGGTCCAATCAACAGATGGGATCTGTTGCCATAATTCTCACCGCTCTTATCATGGATTTCAGGACTTCTGTGGGCACATGCTCGCACACCACTCACGTCACATCTCCATCTCTCAGGTCATGATGACATCTCCCTGCTTCTCTTAAACAAACAGGTGCTCGGGGTGACCAGCAAGGAGCTGATTCCCAAAGGGACACGTTTCGGCCCACTGGTCGGTGAGAGCTACGCCGACGGAACCGTGCCGAAGGATGCCAACAGGAAGTACTTTTGGAGGGTAAGTGCTGTGTGTGTGTGTGTGTGTGTGTGTGTGTGTGTGTGTGTGTGTGTGTGTGTGTGTGTGTGTGTACATGTATGCATGTGGCTGTCACAAAGTGAGACACCGCTGTTTGGTTTCTGTGACGCAGCGATTCTCTTTCCTCCGCGCATCACTCGGCATTGCCATGGTCGCACTGCCAGTAAATGCAACACACGCACATGCGCACGCACGCACAAACAAACAAACACACACACACACACACACACACACACACACACACACACACGCACACTACGTGCACTGAGTCCTGATTCTCAAGCTCACACTGACTAAGCAAGGAAGTGGCTTTCAGCTGAAGAGCTATACTAACGCAACAGATAACAGTGCAACACAAACCAAAGTGTCATTGTTTTACGTTAAGACTCAGCGACCTCGAAGTCGGCATAGTCATAACACAGACAAGCCGTGGTTTCATAAAACAAACAGTGAGCGGTAGACATGCTAAGTGCAATGTACAGCCCTAGGCCCCGCCTGACTTGCACAATGATTTCAAAGAATGCTTTCAAAGAAATCGCTCTGTACTTAATTGATATTTGAATGTCCTACTTCTGCATGTAATACATTGGGATAATATCGCTACGTGTGCTGAAAAGACTAAATTAATTTCTATAATATAAATCTAATAATAATTCCTATGATTTAAATGGAAAAGACAACCAAGTTTAACATGATTAAAACCCTCTTAACCCATTTAGGCCTGAGCTAAATTTCTTTCTTTTTTTTTACTTCTAAATACTCCAGTTTTCTGAAATAAATATTTTCACGATTTTTCAAAAATAGCAGACCTACAAGCTCTCTCTACATGAGCTTGTAGATCTGCTATTTTTCAATAGCTAAATTATAACGTAATGTTTAAAACACCAAAAGGGGTTCCCGCCCCAAAATGGATTAATTGACTGAAGAGCGCAATGGCAAATCATTGCCTTCTGAAGGCGCTGGGTGAGAGTGATGTGGCTGAGAACGGTACAGGTGATACTGTACGTGTGCAGTCATAAGGAGAAACCCTAGACGACTTGTGTCTCTTATACACAAAACACAACATCCCCACACCAACGGCGGCCTCCATTTACCATAAAGGCAGAGCATGGAGACCGGCTATCACGTCACAGTTTCACATCCGCGAGAGTACATTCCGTTCACGGTTAGTCATC
Organism: Protomyctophum parallelum; assembly: GCF_964188405.1. Lineage (NCBI taxonomy): Eukaryota > Metazoa > Chordata > Actinopteri > Myctophiformes > Myctophidae > Protomyctophum > Protomyctophum parallelum. The sequence continues at coordinate 37,541,986 of NC_139717.1, read as the reverse complement.
CCCCTAGTTTAACCCTATAGACACGAGGACCTGGCTCCACAAATGTTTTCTGAACCCATGGACAGGGTGTCTATGTTTCTATGTCAGTGAGTGGTTTTCAAAGTTGTTCATGTCAAGGACCCCCAAATGATATGTATTTGGCCGCAGACCCCCCATCTCCAAATATTAACTAAACAACCACCATTTTTGAGGTTTTTGATTTTTTTTCTTTTTTTTTCATAAATCAGTGCTATTAAACACCCAACATCTGTGTGTTGTTTCGAAAATATTGAACCAATGAAAAGTAGTAAAAAGTGCTTCGGACAAAACCTCTCAATTGGACCCTCAAACTGTCTGCTAAAGCAACTAACTCCACCACCTCTCCCCCTCTCAAACTGTCTGCTAAAGCAACTAACTCCACCACCTCTCCCCCTCTCAAACTGTCTGCTAAAGCAAACTAACTCCACCACCTCTCCCCCTCTCAAACTGTCTGCTAAAGCAACTAACTCCACCACCTCTCCCCCTCTCAAACTGTCTGCTAAAGCAACTAACTCCACCACCTCTCCCCCTCTCAAACTGTCTGCTAAAGCAACTAACTCCACCACCTCTCCCCCTCTCAAACTGTCTGCTAAAGCAACTAACTCCACCACCTCTCCCCCTCTCATGGAAGTCATTTGGCGATATATAAGTCACAACGCCAACTTTGACGAGGCACAGACACAGAGGCAGTATTGCTTTGTTTTCAAAATATTAGGTTTTCTTAATCTCCTGAAAAATGAACACTTTGGAGTCTTCCCGACAGCAGAGACATATTCAAAGATTTGCATACATTTTCATTTTTTCCCCTCCAAAAATAGCAGATCTACAAGCTCGGCTATTTTTCAAGAGCTAAAGTGTAAAATAACACTGTGTTTTTTCTTTATTATATTTTTTCTCATTTAAAAAAAGAATGTCTGTAATTCACTTAATTTACAACAACATGTTGGGAAAGTTTGAGAGCAAGAGTGTCTGTCCTGTTGTCTGTTTTGTTTGTCTGTTCACACATGTATTGTATGTGGAACATTTACATTGCCTGTTATTTTTTTCATTTTATTTAACAGAACTACTCATTATCATTGTCGATAATATTCTCATGTTGTCATACAAAGAAATGCCTAAATAAAACAGTATTAAAAAAAGAAAGTGGTTAAAAAGCTATGCGGTGACACAGACACGTTCTCTCCCCACAACACGCAGGTCTTCTCCGAGGAGGGCCGCCTGCACCACATCCTCGACGGCCTGAACGAGGAGCGGAGCAACTGGATGCGCTACGTCAACCCGGCCCGCGCCGCCGACCAGCAGAACCTGGTGGCGTGCCAGAGCGGCCGAGACGTCTACTTCTACACGGTCCGAGCCCTCCGGCCCGGCCAGGAGCTGCTGGTGTGGTACTGCTCCGAGTTCGCCCGGCGCTGCAACTACCCTCCTTTGGGACAGCTGGTGGTGGTCTCCAAGAGCAGTGGTAAGCAGTGTGTACTCGCGTGTTTTACTGAAGTAGAAAGTATACCGGTATCCATACTGCAATATAGAAATACTTCCAAGTAGAATTACAGAATTAAATAATTCACCTACGTAAATGTACAAAAGTATAATTTTGGTATCATAATGTACTTAAAGTACCTAAAGTAGAAAGTACTCATGCAGAATGTCCCATTTCAAACGTTTTCAAAATGTCTCAAATGTAAAACAAATGAAAAATACCAGATCTACAAGCTCACAATGCATTGTATGCGTGTGTGTGTGTGCGTGCGCACACTGCACATGTGTGCGCGTAGTCGCGACGCGTACGCATCCACATGATGAATAGCAGTATGCCTTTAAGATGGCTCAAGTGAATCCATCTAAATAAACGTTTTCTGTGATCAATGGTGCTGCCTCGAACACAATAATTTCAGAACAACAGAGGAAACTGTATAAGCATGGCCTCGCTAATGCTCGGGGAGGTGTCTATAGCGTGTGGTTTATATGTGAGTAAAGCCCTCCGTCAAAGTGCTGGCCGACTGACACACTCTTTGTGTGGGTGTTTAACTAGTAATACAGTCACACCCACGGCCTTTTGTTGAGGGTCCACACAAAGGAAGAGAGGAGAGTACTGAAAGCAGAGACTGCAGGTGTAGCCATGGTTCCTATGTAAGTTGAGACCAATTTCACCACTTTAGGCAATGTTTCAGTTTCCCTTTTCCCCCTCAACGCACAGCTGTCAGTGGGCTCCCTCTCACACACACACACACACACACACACACACACACACACACACACACACACACACACACACACACACACACACACACACACACACACACAACACACACACACACACACACACACACACACGTGCGCACGCACGCACACTGTACATGCGAGCTTGCCTTCAGATGCAAATACTTTCATGCATACAAATGTGCATACCGTACACAGTAAACTCCTCAGTGTTACGTTCAAGAGTTATACATGGATAACGAACAGTATACACTACTGAGGATGTGTCTGTGTGCATGCACACATACCTAGAATAGATCTGCTAGAAAAGATGGGTGTACATGGGGGGCTGCCGTGCTGACAGCATGTTGGCATGCTTTCTTATTTATTTGGCTCTCTGGAGGAAGAAGGTGTAGGAAGCACCCTCACTTGAGCTTCCTGGCGAGACGTCGTCGTGCTGACAGATTGATATCTCGCTGAGTGTCGGCTGTTTGTTTGCTGAGAGTTCACCTCTGTATGTGTGTGTGTGTGTGTGTGTGTGTGTGTGGGGGGGGGGGTCACAGGGGAGCTCTCACAGGAGATAAGGGGTGCTCTTTGTTTGGGAGTATGTGGCTGGAGGTGCTTGCGTCAAAGTGTAGGTCAATATAGCAGTGTGTATTTTTGTGTTTTGTCTTCCGCTGTCTTGTCAGCTAGCTGTCCTTTGGCTGCCCTGGAGTGAGTCACTGAACGACTGCATCTGTCTGTCTTACTCACTTCCTGGGCACGCAGTGAAGCAAAATTGGATCCAGAGAAACCAGATCGGATCTAGCTTTCATAATGCTGATCTGCATGTATTATCACAGTGGGAAATGAACACCCGCCTTTTAGAAAAGTTATGCAAAATTTTGGCTACCAATAATGTGCTTAGTCTACCGGCCACTGGCCATAATCATCCTCTTGAATGATATCCGGTCCATTCTCGGGTCCCACCCACTGGGCTGAGCCTGACTGTAGTAATGTAGA